>NW_025746438.1:0-42500 GCF_021184085.1 Oncorhynchus gorbuscha
GATGTAGTGCACTACTTTCTACCAGAGTTTATATGGTTCCAACAGTCTAGATGTAGTGCACTACTTTCTACCAGAGTTTATATGGTTCCAACAGTCTAGATGTAGTGCACTACTTTCTACCAGAGTTTATATGGTTCCAACAGTCTAGATGTAGTGCACTACTTTCTACCAGAGTTTATATGGTTCCAACAGTCTAGATGTAGTGCACTACTTTCTACCAGAGTTTATAGGGTTCCAACAGTCTAGATGTAGTGCACTACTTTCTACCAGAGTTTATATGGTTCCCAGTCTAGATGTAGTGCACTACTTTCTTCCAGAGTTTATATGGTTCCAAGTTTATAGTTCCAATGGTTCCAACAGTCTAGATGTAGTGCACTACTTTCTACCAGAGTTTATAGGGTTCCAATGGCCCAACAGTCTAGATGTAGTGCACTACTTTCTACCAGAGTTTATAGGGTTCCAACAGTCTAGATGTAGTGCACTACTTTCTACCAGAGTTTATATGGTTCCAACAGTCTAGATGTAGGATGTAGTGCACTACTTTCTACCAGAGTTTATATGGTTCCAACAGTCTAGATGTAGTGCACTACTTTCTACCAGAGTTTATATGGTTCCAACAGTCTAGATGTAGTGCACTACTTTCTACCAGAGTTTATAGGGTTCCAACAGTCTAGATGTAGTGCACTACTTTCTACCAGAGTTTATATGGTTCCAACAGTCTAGATGTAGTGCACTACTTTCTACCAGAGTTTATAGGGTTCCAACAGTCTAGATGTAGTGCACTACTTTCTACCAGAGTTTATATGGTTCCAACAGTCTAGATGTAGTGCACTACTTTCTACCAGAGTTTATAGGGTTCCAACAGTCTAGATGTAGTGCACTACTTTCTACCAGAGTTTATAGGGTTCCAACAGTCTAGATGTAGTGCACTACTTTCTACCAGAGTTTATATGGTTCCAACAGTCTAGATGTAGTGCACTACTTTCTACCAGAGTTTATATGGTTCCAACAGTCTAGATGTAGTGCACTACTTTCTACCAGAGTTTATAGGGTTCCAATGGCCCAACAGTCTAGATGTAGTGCACTACTTTCTACCAGAGTTTATATGGTTCCAACAGTCTAGATGTAGTGCACTACTTTCTACCAGAGTTTATATGGTTCCAACAGTCTAGATGTAGTGCACTACTTTCTACCAGAGTTTATATGGTTCCAACAGTCTAGATGTAGTGCACTACTTTCTACCAGAGTTTATATGGTTCCAACAGTCTAGATGTAGTGCACTACTTTCTACCAGAGTTTATATGGTTCCAACAGTCTAGATGTAGTGCACTACTTTCTACCAGAGTTTATATGGTTCCAACAGTCTAGATGTAGTGCACTACTTTCTACCAGAGTTTATATGGTTCCAACAGTCTAGATGTAGTGCACTACTTTCTACCAGAGTTTATATGGTTCCAACAGTCTAGATGTAGTGCACTACTTTCTACCAGAGTTTATAGGGTTCCAACAGTCTAGATGTAGTGCACTACTTTCTACCAGAGTTTATAGGGTTCCAACAGTCTAGATGTAGTGCACTACTTTCTACCAGAGTTTATAGGGTTCCAACAGTCTAGATGTAGTGCACTACTTTCTACCAGAGTTTATATGGTTCCAACAGTCTAGATGTAGTGCACTACTTTCTACCAGAGTTTATATGGTTCCAACAGTCTAGATGTAGTGCACTACTTTCTACCAGAGTTTATAGGGTTCCAACAGTCTAGATGTAGTGCACTACTTTCTACCAGAGTTTATAGGGTTCCAATGGCCCAACAGTCTAGATGTAGTGCACTACTTTCTACCAGAGTTTATATGATTCCAACAGTCTAGATGTAGTGCACTAATTTCTACCAGAGTTTATAGGGTTCCAATGGCCCAACAGTCTAGATGTAGTGCACTACTTTCTACCAGAGTTTATATGGTTCCAACAGTCTAGATGTAGTGCACTACTTTCTACCAGAGTTTATATGGTTACAACAGTCTAGATGTAGTGCACTACTTTCTACCAGAGTTTATATGGTTCCAACAGTCTAGATGTAGTGCACTACTTTCTACCAGAGTTTATATGGTTCCAACAGTCTAGATGTAGTGCACTACTTTCTACCAGAGTTCATATGGTTCCAACAGTCTAGATGTAGTGCACTATAAAGGGAATAGGGTTCCATTTGGGAGGAACTTGACTACCTGGCTACATGACCACATATCAAATCAATTCAAATGTTATTTGTCACATACACATGGTTAGCAGATATTAATGCGAGTGTAGCGAAATGCTTGTGCTTCTGACAATGCAGTAATAACCAACAAGTAATCTAGCTAACAATTCCAAAACTACTACCTTATAGACACAAGTGTAAGGGGATAAAGAATATGTACATAAAGATATATGAATGAGTGATGGTACAGAGCAGCATAGGCAAGATACAGTAGATGGTATCGAGTACAGTATATACATATGAGATGAGTATGTAAACAAAGTGGCATAGTTAAAGTGGCTAGTGATACATGTATTACATAAAGATGCAGTAGATGATATAGAGTACAGTATATACGTATACATATGAGATGAATAATGTAGGGTATGTAACATTATATTAGGTAGCATTGTTTAAAGTGGCTAGTGATATATTTTACATCATTTCCCATCAATTCCCATTATTAAAGTGGCTGGAGTTGAGTCAGTGTGTTGGCAGCAGCCACTCAATGTTAGTGGTGGCTGTTTAACAGTCTGATGGCCTTGAGATAGAAGCTGTTTTTCAGTCTCTCTGTCCCAGCTTTGATGCACCTGTACTGACCTCTCCTTCTGGATGATAGCGGGGGGTAACAGGCAGTGGCTCTGGTGGTTGTTGTCCTTGATGATCTTTATGGCCTACCTGTGACATCGGGTGGTGTAGGTGTCCTGGAGGGCAGGTAGTTTGCCCCCGGTGATGCGTTGTGCAGACCTCACTACCCTCTGGAGAGCCTTACGGTTGTGGGCGAAGCAGTTGCTGTACCAGGCGGCGATACAGCCCGCCAGGATGCTCTCGATTGTGCATTTGTATAAGTTTGTGAGTGCTTTAGGTGACAAGCCAAATTTCTTCAGTCTCCTGAGGTTGAAGAGGCGCTTCTGCGCCTTCTTCACGATGCTGTCTGTGTGAGTGGACCAATCCAGTTTGTCTGTGATGTGTACGCCGAGGAACTTAAAACGTACTACCCTCTCCACTACTGTTCCATCGATGTGGATAGGGGGGTGTTCCCTCTGCTGTTTCCTGAAGTCCACAAGTCCACCTGAGGGTGGCCCGTCAGGAAGTCCAGTACCCAGTTGCACAGGGCGGGGTCGAGACCCAGGGTCTCGAGCTTATGACGAGCTTGGAGGGCATTATGGTGTTAAATGCCGAGCTGTAGTCGATGAACACATATCTAAATGGCCACCAGACTACCTAGCTTCCAGACTACCTGGCTACCAGACTACCTGTCTACATGGCCACCTGGCTACAAGACTACCTGGCTACATGGCTACATGCCTACAAGACTACCTAGTTTCCAGACTACCTGGCTACCAGACTACCTGTCTACATGGCCACCTGGCTACAAGACTACCTGGCTACATGGCTACATGCCTACAAGACTACCTAGCTTCCAGACTACCTGGCTACCAGACTACCTGTCTACATGGCCACCTGGCTACCAGACTACCTGTCTACATGGCTACATGCCTACCAGACTACCTAGCTTCCAGACTACCTGGCTACCAGACTACCAGGCTACATGGCTACACGGCTACCAGACTACCTAGCTTCCAGACTACCTGGCTACCAGACAACCTGTCTACATGGCTACCTGGCCACCTGGCCACCTGGCCACCTGGCTACATGGCTACATGGCTACATGGCTAAATGGCTACCAGACTACCTAGCTTCCAGACTACCTGGCTACCATACTACCTGTCTACATGGCCCCCTGGCTACCAGACTACCTGGCTAACAGACTACCTGGCTACCAGAATACCTGGCTACCAGACTACCTGGCCACCTGGCAACATGGCCACCTGGCTACCAGACTACCTGGCTACATGGCCACCTGGCTACCTGGCTACCTGAACACCTGGCAACATGGCTACCAGACTACCTGGCTACCTGGCCACATGGCTACATGGCTCCCTGGCCAACTGGCTACATGGCTACCAGACTACCTGGCTACCTGGCCAAATGGCTACATGGCTCCCTGGCCAACTGGCTACATGGCTACCTGGCTACATGACCACCTGGCTACATGACCACCTGGCTACATGACCACCTTTCTACCTGGCCACATGACTACCTGGCATCATGGCTACATGGCCACCTTTCTACCTGGCCACATGGCTACCTGGCTATCTGACAACCAGGGGTTCTGGTACAGAGTCAATGTGAAGGCTATATACAGGGGGTTAATATTTTGTTGCATTACAAACTGTAATTTAAATAGATTTTTGTTTAATGGACTTACACAAAATGGTCCAAATTCCTGAAATGTAATTTAAAAAATAAAATGAAAAATTCTACAAAATAAAAAACGGAAAGTGGTGTGTGCATATGTATTCATATGGTGCAACCGATTACCTTCAGAAGTTACATAATTAGTTAAATAAAGTCCACCTGTGTGCAATCTAAGTGTCACATGATCTCAGTATATATACACCTGTTCTGAAAGGCAACACCAAAGCAAGCGGCACCACTGAAGACCAAGGAGCACCATGAAGACCAAGGAGCACCATGAAGAGCAAGGAGCACCATGAAGACCAGGGAGCACCATGAAGACCAAGGAGCACCATGAAGACCAGGGAGCACCATGAAGACCAGGGAGCACCATGAAGACCAGGGAGCACCATGAAGACCAAGGAGCACCATGAAGACCAAGGAGCGCCATGAAGACCAAGGAGCACCATGAAGACCAGGGAGCACCATGAAGACCAGGGAGCACCATGAAGACCAAGGAGCACCATGAAGACCAAGGAGCACCATGAAGACCAGGGAGCACCATGAAGACCAAGGAGCTCTCCAAAACAGGTCAGGGACAAAGTAGTGGAGAAGTACAGATCAGAGTTGGGTTATGAAAAAAGTATCAAAAAACATTGAACATCCCACGGAGCATCATTACATCCACTATTAAAAAATGGAAAGAATATGCTACCACAACAAACCTGCCAAGAGAGGGCCGCCCACCAAAACTCACAGACCAGGCAAGGAGGGCATTAATCAGAGAGGCAACAAAGAGACCAAAGACAACCCTGAAGGAGCTGCAAAGCTCCACAGATTGGAGTATCTGTCCATAGGACCACTTTAAGCCGTACCCTCCACAGAGCTGGAGCATACTGCTAAAGCAACACTCGAGTGGGAAACATTTAAATGTCTTGGAATGGCCTAGTCAAAGCACAGACCTCAATCCAATTGTGAATCTGCAGTATGACTTAAAAATCGTTGTGGAACCCATCCAATTTGAAGGAGCTGGAGCAGTTTTGCATTGAAGGATGGGCAAAAGTCCCAGTGGCTAGATGTGCCAAGCTTATAGAGACATACCCCAAGAGACATGTAGCTGTATTTGCAGCTAAAGGTGGCTCTACAAAGTAATGACTTTGGGGGCTGATTAGTTATGCATGCTCAAGTTTTCTGTTTTTTTTGTCTTATTTCTTGTTTGTTTCACAATAAAAACGATTTTGCATCTTCAAAGTGGTAGGCATGTTGTGTAAATCAAATGATACAACCCCCCCCCCCCAAAAAAATCAATTTTAATTCCAGGTTGTAAAGGCAACAAAATAGGAAAAATGCCAAGGGGGGTGAATAGTTTTGCAAGCCACTGTACAGGGGGTTCAGGTACAGAGTCAATGTGTGGGGGCACCAGTTAGTCGAGGTAATGGAGGTAATATGTACAGAGTCAATGTGCGGGGGCACCAGTTTGTCGAGGTAATGGAGGTAATATGTACAGAGTCAATGTGCGGGGGCACCAGTTTGTCGAGGTAATGGAGGTAATATGTACAGAGTCAATGTGTGGGGGCACCAGTTAGTCGAGGTAATGGAGGTAATATGTACAGAGTCAATGTGCGGGGGCACCAGTTTGTCGAGGTAATGGAGGTAATATGTACAGAGTCAATGTGCGGGGGCACCAGTTTGTCGAGGTAATGGAGGTAATGGAGGTGGGGGCACCAGTTTGTCGAGGTAATGGAGGTAATGTACAGAGTCAATGTGCGGGGGCACCAGTTTTTGTAATATGTACAGAGTAATGGAGTTAGTCGAGGTAATATGTACAGAGTCAATGTGGGGGCACCAGTTTGTCGAGGTAATGGAGGTAATATGTACAGAGTCAATGTGTGGGGGCACCAGTTATAGAGGTAATATGTACAGAGTCAATGCGGGGGCACCAGTTTGTCGAGGTAATGGAGGTAATATGCACAGAGTCAGCACCAGTTTGTCGAGGTAATGGAGGTAATATGTACAGAGTCAATGTGGGGGCACCAGTTTGTCGAGGTAATGGAGTAATATGTACAGAGTATGTGTGGGGGCACCAGTTAGAGTAACGGAGGTAATATGTACAGAGTCAATGTGTGGGGGCACCAGTTAGTCGAGGTAATGGAGGTAATATGTACAGAGTCAATGTGTGGGGGCACCAGTTAGTCGAGGTAAGAGGTAATATGTACAGAGTCAATGTGCGGGGGCACCAGTTTGTCAGAGAGGGGCACCAGTAGTCGAGGTAATTGAGGTAATATGTACAGAGTCAATGTGCGGGGGCACCAGTTAGTCGAGGTAATTGAGGTAATATGTACAGAGTCAATGTGCGGGGGCACCAGTTAGTCGAGGTAATTGAGGTAATATGTACAGAGAGTCAGTTAGTCGAGGTAATAGAGGTAATATGTACAGAGTCAATGTGTGGGGGCACCAGTTAGTCGAGGTAATTGAGGTAATATACAGAGTCAATGTGCGGGGGCACCAGTTAGTCGAGGTAAAGTAATATGTCTTGTCAGGTAAAGTGACTTGTCATGGATTATAAACAGTGAGTAGCAGCAGAGTAAAAATGGGGGTTGGGTACAATGCAAATATTCCGGGTAGCCATTTGATTAACTGTTCAGGAGGCTTGGGGGTTGAAGCTGTTTAGAAGCCTCTTGGACCTTGACTTGGCCCTCCGGTATCGCTTGCCGTGCGGTAGCAGAGAAAACAGTCTATGACTCGGGTGGCTGGAGTCCTTGGCAATTTCTTAAGCTCATATAAGCTCCTAATTAATAGTTGCTAATAGAAAGATGTCTCTGCTAGACGGAGTTCAGCTTAATGCGTTATTGGCAGTTAGCTTCCCAGTCATTCTTCCCCTTATTGCTATCATGTGCTAGCAGAGGTAAGACTGAACATAGCAACAAGGGGAACTCGCGTTGCCTGTTTGATGGTTCGTTGGTGAGCGTAGTGGGACATCTTATAAGCGTCTGGGTTAGAGTCCCGCTCCTTGAAATCGGCAGCTCTACCGTTTAGCTCAGTGAAGATGTTGCCTGTAATCCATGGCTTCTGGTTGGGGTATGTACGTACATTCACTGTGGGGATGACTTCATCGATGCAGTTATTGATGAAGCCAGTGATTGATGTGGTGTACTCCTCAATGCCATAGGAGGAATACCGGAACATATTCCAGTCTGACCTAGCAAAACAGTCCTGTAGCTTAGCATCTGTGTCGTCTGACCACTTCCTTAATGAGCGAGTCACTGGTACTTCCTGCATTAGTTTTTAATTCTAAGCAGAAATCCGGAGGATATAGTTTTGTTCAGATTTGCCAAATGTAGGGCGAGTGAGAGCTTTGTACGCATCTCTGTGTGTGGAGCAAAGGTGGTCTGGAGTTCCGTCAGCCAGGCCATTACCTTTACTCTCGTCTCTGTTATGTCACGCCCTGGCCTTAGTTATCTTTGTTTTCTTTATTATTTTGGTTGGGTCAGGGTGTGACATGGGGCATTTATGTGCTTTGTCTGGTCTAGGGGTTTTGTATGTTTATGGGGTGTTTTCTATCCTAGGTGTTTTTGAAAGTCTATGGTTGCCTAGATTGGTTCTCAATTAGAGGCAGGTGTTTATGGTTGTATCTGATTGGGAATATTTAGGCAGCCATGTTCTTTGGTGTTTTTTGTGGGTGATTGTCTTCTGTCATTGCACCACATAGGACTGTTTCAGTGTTCACATGTATTGTTTTGTATTTTGTAGTGTTCTCGTTATTCGTCTATATTAAAGATGTTGAACACTAACCACGCTGCATTTTGGTCCTCCTCTCCTTCAGCAGAAGAAAACCGTTACATGTTAAGATTTTTACATGTGCATTCATTTTCAAAATTGCAACCAGGTAACTGGAGAGTATCCAGTAGAGCCATCACCTCTGGTCCATTCTTCACAGGAGAGTATTCAGTAGAGCCATCACCTCTGGCCCATTCTTCACAGGAGAGCATTCAGTAGAGCCATCACCCCTTTTCCATTCTTCACAGGAGAGTATTCAGTAGAGCCATCACCCCTGGCCCATTCTTCACAGGAGAGTATTCAGTAGAGCCATCACCTCTGGTCCATTCTTCACAGGAGAGCATTCAGTAGAGCCATCACCTCTGGTCCATTCTTCACAGGAGAGCATTCAGTAGAGCCATCACCCCTGGTCCATTCTTCACAGGAGAGTATTCAGTAGAGCCATCACCTCTGGTCCATTCTTCACAGGAGAGTATTCAGTAGAGCCATCACCTCTGGTCCATTCTTCACAGGAGAGTATTCAGTAGAGCCATCACCTCTGGTCCATTCTTCACAGGAGAGTATTCAGTAGAGCCATCACCTCTGGTCCATTCTTCACAGGAGAGCATTCAGTAGAGCCATCACCTCTGGTCCATTCTTCACAGGAGAGCATTCAGTAGAGCCATCACCCCTGGTCCATTCTTCACAGGAGAGTATTCAGTAGAGCCATCACCTCTGGTCCATTCTTCACAGGAGAGTATTCAGTAGAGCCATCACCTCTGGTCCATTCTTCACACAGGAGCCATCACCTCTGGTCCATTCTTCACAGGAGAGTATTCAGTAGAGCCATCACCTCTGGTCCATTCTTCACAGGAGAGTATTCAGTAGAGCCATCACCTCTGGTCCATTCTTCACAGGAGAGTATTCAGTAGAGCCATCACCTCTGGTCCATTCTTCACAGGAGAGTATTCAGTAGAGCCATCACCTCTGGTCCATTCTTCACAGGAGAGCATTCAGTAGAGCCATCACCCCTGGTCCATTCTTCACAGGAGAGTATTCAGTAGAGCCATCACCTCTGGTCCATTCTTCACAGGAGAGTATTCAGTAGAGCCATCACCTCTGGTCCATTCTTCACAGGAGAGTATTCAGTAGAGCCATCACCCCTGGTCCATTCTTCACAGGAGAGTATTCAGTAGAGCCATCACCTCTGGTCCATTCTTCACAGGAGAGTATTCAGTAGAGCCATCACCTCTGGTCCATTCTTCACAGGAGAGTATTCAGTAGAGACCTCTGGTCCATTCTTCACAGGAGAGTATTAGAGCCATCACCTCTGGTCCATTCTTCACAGGAGAATGCCATCACCTCTGGTCCATTTCACAGGAGAGTATTCAGTAGAGCCATCACCTCTGGTCCATTCTTCACAGGAGAGCATTCAGTAGAGCCATCACCCCTGGTCCATTCTTCACAGGAGAGTATTCAGTAGAGCCATCCATCCCTCTGGTCCATTCTTCACAGGAGAGTATTCAGTAGAGCCATCACCTCTGGTCCATCACAGGGGAGCATCTAGAGCCATCACCCCTGGTCCATTCTTCACAGGAGAGTATTCAGTAGAGCCATCACCTCTGGTCCATTCTTCACAGGAGAGTATTCAGTAGAGCCATCACCTCTGGTCCATTCTTCACAGGAGAGTATTCAGTAGAGCCATCACCTCTGGTCCATTCTTCACAGGAGAGTATTCAGTAGAGCCATCAACCCCTGGTGAATTCTGTGTTTTTCCTTATTTTTCCAAATTAATGTGTAATGCCAAAAGCAAACCTTGAGTCTGTGTAGATTTTTTCCTTCAGCCTGTTTACATGCTTCTGTCAAAAAAAAAACATTTGTGCCAGCTGTGCTGATGTTCCTGCAGGTAATGTGTCTGTCACTATCACATAGTGGTCCATTGTAGTCACTGCCAAGCCTGCCTTCCTCACACCCCCCTTCACAATGCTTGAACCGTCTGTGTAGAAGATAAACTCAGAGAGCTGATTAATAAACCCATCAGAGAGCTTATTAATAAACCCATCAGAGAGCTGATTAATAAACCCATCAGAGAGCTGATTAATAAACCCATCAGAGAGCTGATTAATAAACCCATCAGAGAGCTGATTAATAAACCCATCAGAGAGCTGATTAATAAACCCATCAGAGAGCTTATTAATAAACCCATCAGAGAGCTGATTAATAAACCCATCAGAGAGCTGATTAATAAACCCATCAGAGAGCTGATTAATAAACCCATCAGAGAGCTTGATTAAAAAACCCATCAGAGAGCTTATTAATAAACCCATCAGAGAGCTTATTAATAAACCCATCAGAGAGCTTATTAATAAACCCATCAGAGAGCTGATTAATAAACCCATCAGAGAGCTTATTAATAAACCCATCAGAGAGCTGATTAATAAACCCATCAGAGAGCTGATTAATAAACCCATCAGAGAGCTGATTAATAAACCCATCAGAGAGCTGATTAATAAACCCATCAGAGAGCTGATTAATAAACCCATCAGAGAGCTGATTAATAAACCCATCAGAGAGCTGATTAATAAACCCATCAGAGAGCTGATTAATAAACCCATCAGAGAGCTGATTAATAAACCCATCAGAGAGCTGATTAATAAACCCATCAGAGAGCTGATTAATAAACCCATCAGAGAGCTTATTAATAAACCCATCAGAGAGCTTATTAATAAACCCATCAGAGAGCTGATTAATAAACCCATCAGAGAGCTGATTAATAAACCTATCAGACAGCTTGATTAATAAACCCATCAGAGAGCTGATTAATAAACCCATCAGAGAGCTGATTAATAAACCCATCAGAGAGCTGATTAATAAACCCATCAGAGAGCTGATTAATAAACCCATCAGAGAGCTGATTAATAAACCCATCAGAGAGCTGATTAATAAACCCATCAGAGAGCTGATTAATAAACCCATCAGAGAGCTGATTAATAAACCCATCAGAGAGCTGATTAATAAACCCATCAGAGAGCTGATTAATAAACCCATCAGAGAGCTGATTAATAAACCCATCAGAGAGCTGATTAATAAACCCATCAGAGAGCTGATTAATAAACCCATCAGAGAGCTGATTAATAAACCCATCAGAGAGCTGATTAATAAACCCATCAGAGAGCTGATTAATAAACCCATCAGAGAGCTGATTAATAAACCCATCAGAGAGCTGATTAATAAACCCATCAGAGAGCTGATTAATAAACCCATCAGAGAGCTGATTAATAAACCCATCAGAGAGCTGATTAATAAACCCATCAGAGAGCTGATTAATAAACCCATCAGAGAGCTGATTAATAAACCCATCAGAGAGCTGATTAATAAACCCATCAGAGAGCTGATTAATAAACCCATCAGAGAGCTGATTAATAAACCCATCAGAGAGCTGATTAATAAACCCATCAGAGAGAGCATTAATAAACCCATCAGAGAGCTGATTAATAAACCCATCAGAGAGCTGATTAATAAACCCATCAGAGAGCTGATTAATAAACCCATCAGAGAGCTGATTAATAAACCCATCAGAGAGCTGATTAATAAACCCATCAGAGAGCTGATTAATAAACCCATCAGAGAGCTGATTAATAAACCCATCAGAGAGCTGATTAATAAACCCATCAGAGAGCTGATTAATAAACCCATCAGAGAGCTGATTAATAAACCCATCAGAGAGCTGATTAATAAACCCATCAGAGAGCTGATTAATAAACCCATCAGAGAGCTGATTAATAAACCCATCAGAGAGCTGATTAATAAACCCATCAGAGAGCTGATTAATAAACCCATCAGAGAGCTGATTAATAAACCCATCAGAGAGCTGATTAATAAACCCATCAGAGAGCTGATTAATAAACCCATCAGAGAGCTGATTAATAAACCCATCAGAGAGCTGATTAATAAACCCATCAGAGAGCTGATTAATAAACCCATCAGAGAGCTGATTAATAAACCCATCAGAGAGCTGATTAATAAACCCATCAGAGAGCTGATTAATAAACCCATCAGAGAGCTGATTAATAAACCCATCAGAGAGCTGATTAATAAACCCATCAGAGAGCTGATTAATAAACCCATCAGAGAGCTGATTAATAAACCCATCAGAGAGCTGATTAATAAACCCATCAGAGAGCTGATTAATAAACCCATCAGAGAGCTGATTAATAAACCCATCAGAGAGCTGATTAATAAACCCATCAGAGAGCTGATTAATAAACCCATCAGAGAGCTGATTAATAAACCCATCAGAGAGCTGATTAATAAACCCATCAGAGAGCTGATTAATAAACCCATCAGAGAGCTGATTAATAAACCCATCAGAGAGCTGATTAATAAACCCATCAGAGAGCTGATTAATAAACCCATCAGAGAGCTGATTAATAAACCCATCAGAGAGCTGATTAATAAACCCATCAGAGAGCTGATTAATAAACCCATCAGAGAGCTGATTAATAAACCCATCAGAGAGCTGATTAATAAACCCATCAGAGAGCTGATTAATAAACCCATCAGAGAGCTGATTAATAAACCCATGTCAGAGAGCTGATTAATAAACCCATCAGAGAGCTGATTAAAAACCCATCAGAGAGCTGATTAATAAACCCATCAGAGAGCTGATTAATGACATCAGAGAGCTGATTAATAAACCCATCAGAAGCTGTATTAATAAACCCACCAGAGAGCTGATTAATAAACCCATCAGAGAGCTGATTAATAAACCCATCAGAGAGCTGATTAATAAACCCATCAGAGAGCTGATTAATAAACCCATCAGAGAGCTGATTAATAATGGTAAGCTGCTGATTAAGAAAAGCATGTGGAGCTGGTTAATAAAGCATCAGAGAGCTGATTAATAAACCCATGTGGACACTGATTAATAAAGCTGTCAGAGAGCTGATTAATAAACCCATCAGAGAGCTGATTAATAAACAGTCGTGTTGAAGTGAAGCTGTTGTCGAGAAAAGATGTGGTACACTGATGGTAAGCTGTTGGTAGAGAACAAGCCGTGTGTGACACTTGAGCAGCTGTTGAGAGAACAAGCAGCTCTGATGGTCTGTTAGTCAAAAGAACGAACAGCATGTGGACACTTGATGGTAAGCTGTTGGTCGAGAACAAGCATTTGAACACTTGATGGTAAGCTGTTGGTCGAGAACAAGCATGTGGACACTTGATGGTAAGCTGTTGGTAGAGAACAAGCATGTGGACACTTGATGGTAAGCTGTTGGTCGAGAACAAGCATGTGGACACTTGATGGTAAGCTGTTGGTAGAGAACAAGCATGTGGACACTTGATGGTAAGCTGTTGGTCGAGAACAAGCATTTGAACACCCGATAAGCTGTTGGTCGAAGTCTCTTAACAAGCATATGGACACCTGATGGTAAGCTGTTGGTAGAGAACTGAAGCATGTGGAAGCCGATGGTAAGCTGTTATAAAGAACAAGTTATAACATCTGATGGTGGAAGCTGTTGGTCTTATAAAGAACAGTTATAACATGATGGTAATGTTGGTGGAAGCTGTGTCTCTTGATGGTAAGAACAGTTATAACATCTGATTGGTGGAAGCTGTCTCTTATAAAGAACAGTTATAACATCTGATGAGGTGGAAGCTGTGTCTCTAACTATAAAGAACAGTTATAACATCTGATGAGGTGGAAGCTGTGTCTCTGACTATAAAGAACAGTTATAACATCTGATGAGGTGGAAGCTATGTCTCTTATAAAGAACAGTTATAACATCTGATGAGGTGGAAGCTGTGTCTCTAACTATAAAGAACAGTTATAACATCTGATGAGGTGGAAGCTAAAGAATGTTATAACATCTGACTGTGGAAAGTCTCTGACTATAAAGAACAGTTATAACATCTGATGAGGTGGAAGCTGTGTCTCTGACTATAAAGAACAGTTATAACATCTGATGAGGTGGAAGCTATGTCTCTGACTATAAAGAACAGTTATAACATCTGATGAGGTGGAAGCTATGTCTCTTATAAAGAACAGTTATAACATCTGATGAGGTGGAAGCTATGTCTCTTATAAAGAACAGTTATAACATCTGATGAGGTGGAAGCTATGTCTCTGACTATAAAGAACAGTTATAACATCTGATGAGGTGGAAGCTATGTCTCTGACTATAAAGAACAGTTATAACATCTGATGAGGTGGAAGCTGTGTCTCTGACTATAAAGAACAGTTATAACATCTGATGTGGTGGAAGCTATGTCTCTTATAAAGAACAGTTATAACATCTGATGAGGTGGAAGCTATGTCTCTTATAAAGAACAGTTATAACATCTGATGAGGTGGAAGCTATGTCTCTGACTATAGAGCACAGTTATAACATCTGATGAGGTGGAAGCCTAGTGGTGATTATAAAGAGGCAGTTATAAGCCTAGTGGTTATGAGGTGGAGGGCAGGTGCCTAGTGGTTATAGGGGGAGGCAGGTTATAACAGCCCAGTGGTTAGAGGTGGAGGCAGGTGCCTGTGGTTAGAAGGCATAACAGTTATGGTTCTGATGAGGCAGGAAGCCTAGTGGTTAGAGGGGGAGGCAGTTATAACAGTGGTTGATGGGGAGGCAGGAAGCCTAGTGGTTAGAGGGGAGAGGTAGCCTAGTGGTTAAGGGGGAGGCAGGTAGCCTAGTGGTTAGAGGGGGAAGGTAGCCTAGTGGTTATAAAGAACAGGTTATAACAGTGGTGAGGGGAGGCTCTTATGTCCTAGTCCTGAGTTTATGGGGAGGCAGGTAGCCTAGTGGTTAGAGGGGAGGCAGGTAGCCTAGTGGTTAGAGGGGGAGGCAGGTAGCCTAGTGGTTAGAGGGGAGGCAGGTAGCCTAGTGGTTAGAGGGGGGCAGGTAGCCTAGTGGTTAGAGGGGGGCACATAGTCTAGTGGTTAGAGGGGGGGCAGGTAGCCTAGTGGTTGGAGGGGAGGCAGGTAGCCTAGTGGTTCGAGGGAGGAGGCAGGTAGCCTAGTGGTTAGACTGCTACACTGGTAAGCTAAAGGTTGCTCGTTTGAATCCCCGAGCTGACAAGGTAAAAATCTGTTGTTTTGCCCCTGAACAAGGCAGTTAACCCACTGTTCCTAGACCAGTTAACCCACTGTTTCTAGACCAGTTAACCCACTGTTCCTTTACCAGTTAACCCACTGTTCCTAGACCGTCATTGTAAATAAGAATTTGTTCTTAACTGACTTGCCTCGTTAAATAAAGGTAAAAATATGTTTTTTCTTTTTCCATTAATGAATGGACTGTTGATTTAACTCCATACTGTCATTATAATGAATGGACTGTTGATTTAACTCCATGCTGTCATTATAATGAATGGACTGTTGATTTAACTCCATGCTGTCATTAGAATGAATGGACTGTTGATTTAACTCCATGCTGTCATTATAATGAATGGACTGTTGATTTAACTCCATGTTGTCATTAGAATGAATGGACTGTTGATTTAACTCCATGCTGTCATTATAATGAATGGACTGTTGATTTAACTCCATACTGTCATTATAATGAATGGACTGTTGATTTAACTCCATGCTGTCATTATAATGAATGGACTGTTGATTTAACTCCATGCTGTCATTATAATTAATGGACTGTTGATTTAACTCCATGCTGTCATTACTGAAGATTTTTGACTTCTCCCATGTCTTTTCTTTAAGGCCATTTGAAGTTAACAAATATATCCCATAATGCCCTTGATATAATAAACTCCTAATGGAGACAGACAGTTGGGGTGATTTCAGGTACATTGTGTTATTTAACTCCCCTCTACATAAAAGAGAATGTTCACAGTATTTGGACTATGGCCTCTGGGATGTTTAACATGTTTAACTACCAAACACACAGAAACACTCTTTTTTTAATCAAAAGGAATGAGAAATGTATCAAATATTATTGGATTCAGTCACAGCCAATGAACATCTTCTTAAACATTCAAAATTAAATGGAACTCACACATCTGATTTATCTTTCTTGCAGGTGCACGGTAACAGTTGAATACATTTAGAAAAATAAAGAAGGAAAGGCTGTGAGGCTGAACGTGAGGCTGATACCTAAAGATGAAAGCCCGTGAGGCTGATACCTGAAGATACCTAAAGGTCATGAGGCTGAAGATTTTTGAGGCTTTACTTAAAGGCCGTGAGGCTGATACCTAAAGATACCTAAAGGCCGTGAGGCTGATATAATAAAGATACCTAAAGAGACAGACAGTTGGGGTAAAGGACATTGAGGCTGATACCTGAAATGTTTAAAAGAGAATGATACCTAAAGTATTTGTGAGGCTGATACCTAAAGGACATGAGGCTGATACCTAAAACACACAGATACACATGAGGCTGATACAAAAGGAATGAGGCTGATACCTATGGCCAAAGGACATGAGGCTGATACCTAAAGGACATGAGGCTGATACCTAAAGATACCTAAAGGACATGAGGCTGATACCTAAAGGACATGCAGGCACGATACCTAAAGATACCTAAAGGACATGAGGCTGATACCTAAAGGCCGTGAGGTCGATACCTAAAGGACATGAGGCTGATACCTAAAATGAGGCCGATACCTAAAGGACATGAGGCCGATACCTAAAGGACATGAGACTGATACCTAAAGGACATGAGGCTGATACCTAAAGGACATGAGGCTGATACCTAAAGGACATGAGACTGATACCTAAAGGACATGAGGCTGATACCTAAAGGCCGTGAGGCTGATACCTAAAGGACATGAGGCTGATACCTAAAGGACATGAGGCTGATACCTAAAGGACATGAGACTGATACCTAAAGGCCGTGAGGCTGATACCTAAAGGACATGAGGCCGTGAGGCTGATACCTAAAGCATATTAAAGAGCTGTGATACTATCAAAAGCAATGTGCGGGGTCCTCCTTTTCTCTCATCATCTTAAGCATTGAAATGGAAAAAGATGACATGATATATCAAACGAGGCTGAACCTAAAAACCGCTCTAGCAAGGAGCAGAAGAGGTGAGTCATTTAGTTTGATTTAAAGATTATACTACCAACTCAGGACAGATGAGATTTCATTACCTAAAGGTCATTTGGATCTTAAACTCCAGTCATCAGGGTTCTGTTGTTGTCTCTCCAGTCATCAGGGTTCTGTTGTTGTCTCTCCAGTCATCAGGGATGTTTAAAGTCCAGCAGGGTTCTGTTGTTCCAGTGTCCAGTCATGAGGGTTCTGTTGTTGTCTAAAGGTTCTGTTGCTGATACCTAAAGATCATGTTCTGATGTTGTCTCTCCAAAGGTTCTGTTGAGTTCAGGGTTCTGTCCAGGGTTCTGATGTTTCAGGCAGGTTCTGTTCTGGCTGATACCTAAGGGTTTGTTGTCTCTCCAGTCATCAGGGTTCTGTTGGTCCAGTCATCAGGGTTCTGTTGTTGTCTACCTCCAGATATCAGGGTTCTGTTGTTGTCTGTCCAGTCATGAGGTTCTGTTGTTACCTAAAGATACCTCCAGTCATGAGGCTGATCCAGTCTGAAGTTGTTTCCAGTCATCAGGTTCTGTTGTTGTCCGTCCAGTCATCAGGTTCTGTTGTCTGTCCAGTCATCAGAGGTTCTGTTGTTGTCTGTCCAGTCATCAGGGTTCTGTTGTTGTCTGTCCAGTCAAAGGTTCTGAGGTCATGTTCTGTCCAGTCATCAGGTTCTGTTGTTACCTCCAGTCATCAGGTTCTGATGTCTCTCCAGTCTCTCCAGTCATCAGGGTTCTGTTGTTGTCTCTCCAGTCATCAGGGTTCTGTTGTTGTCCTCCAGTCATCAGGCTGATTCTCCAGTCAAGGTTCTGTTGTTGACGTCCAGTCATCAGGGTTCTGATTCCTGTTGTTGTCTGTCCAGTCATCAGGGTTCTGTTGTTGTCTGTCCAGTCATCAGGGTTCTGTTGTTGTCTGTCCAGTCATCAGGGTTCTGTTGTCTCTCCAGTCATCAGGTTCTGTTGTTGCTGATAGGTCTGTCCAGTCAAGGGTTCTGTTGTTGTCTGTCCAGTCATCAGGTTCTGTTGTTGTCTCTCCAGTCATCAGGGTTCTGTTGTTGTCTGTCCAGTCATCAGGGTTCTGTTGTCTGTCCAGTCATCAGGGTTCTGTTGTCCTCCAGTCATCATGAGGTTCTGAGTCCCAGTCAAGGTTCTGTTGTTGTCTGTCCAGTCATCAGGGTTCTGTTGTTGTCTGTCCAGTCATCAGGGGCTGTTGTCTGTCCAGTCCAGGTCATCAGGTTCTGTTGTTGTCTGTCCAGTCATCAGGTTCTGTTGTTGTCTGTAAAGTCATCAGGGTTCTGAGGTCTGTCCAGTCATCAGGGTTCTGTTGTTGTCTTCCAGTCATCAGGTTCTGTGTTGTCTGTCCAGTCATCAGGGTTCTGTTGTTGTCTGATCCAGTCATCAGGTTCTGTTGTTGTCTGATCCAGTCATCAGGTCATCTGTTCTGTTGTTGTCTCCAGTCATGTCATCAGGGTTCTGTTGTTGTCTGTCCAGTCATCAGGGTTCTGTTGTCTGTCTGTCCAGTCATCAGGGTTCTGGTTGTCTGTCCAGTCATCAGGGTTCTGTTGTTGTCTGTCCAGTCATCAGGCTGTTCTGTTGTTGTCTGTCCAGTCATCAGGGTTCTGTTGTTGTCTAAAGGTCCAGTCATCAGGTTCTGTTGTTGATACCCAGTCATCAGGGCTCCAGTCATCAGGTTCTGTTGCTGATCTGTCCAGTCATCAGGGCTGTCTGATACCTAAAGGTTCTGTTGTTGTCCGTCCAGTCATCAGGGTTCTGCTGTTGTCCTCCAGTCATCAGGGTTCTGTTGTCTGTCCAGTCATCAGGGTTCTGTACCTAAAGACATGAGGTCTGATCCTAAAGTCATCAGGGTTCTGTTGGTCCAGTCATCAGGGTTCTGTTGTTGTCTGTCCAGTCATCAGGGTTGAGGCTGATGTCCAGTCATCAGGGTTCTGTTGTCTGTGTTGTTCTCTCTCCAGTCATCAGGGTTCATCAGGTTCTGTTGTCTGTCCAGTCATCAGGTTCTGTTGTCTGTCTGTAAAGTCATCAGGGTTCTGTTACCTAAAGTCCAGTCATCAGGTTCTGTTGTCCTCCAGTCATCAGGTTCTGTTTCTCCAGTCATCAGGGTTCTGATTGTCTGTCCAGTCATCAGGGTTCTGTTGTTGTCTGTCCAGTCAAAGTCATCAGGGTTCTGTTGTTGAGGTCTGATACTGTTGTCTGTCCAGTCATCAGGGTTCTGTCTCTCCAGTCATCAGGGTTACTGTCCAGTCATCAGGGTTCCTCCAGTTGTTCTGTTGTCTGTCCAGTCATCAGGTCCAGTCTGTACCTGTTGGTCCAGTCATCAGGGTTCTGTTGTCTGTCCAGTCATCAGGTCTCTCCAGTCATGAGGTTGTTGTCTGTCCAGTCATCAGGGACTGTTGTCCTCCAGTCATCAGGGTTCTGTTGTTGTCTGTCCAGTCATCAGGTTCTGCTGTTGTCTGTCCAGTCATCAGGTTCTGTTGTCTGTCTGTCCAGTCATCAGGGTTCTCTGTTGTCTGTCCAGTCATCAGGTTCTGTTGTCTGTCCAGTCATCAGGGTTCTGTTGTTGTCTGTCCAGTCATCAGGGGTTGTCTGTGTCATCAGGGTGTTGTCTGTCCAGTCATCAGGGTTCTGTTGTTGTCTCCAGTCAGTCAGGGTTCTGTTGTTGTCTCTCCAGTCATCAGGGTTCTGAGGTCTGATGTCCAGTCATCAGGTTCTGTTGTTGTCTGTCCAGTCATCAGGGACATGAGGTTGTACGTCCAGTCATCAGGGGTTCTGTCATCAGGGTCTGATCCAGTCATCAGGGTTCTGTTGTCTGTCCAGTCATCAGGTTCTGTTGTTGTCCGTCCAGTCATCAAGGTTCTGAGGCTGTTACGTCCAGTCATCAGGGTTCTGTTGTCTGTCCAGTCATCAGGTTCTGTTGTCCTCCAGTCATCAGGGCTGTTGTCCTGTTGTTGTCCAGTCATCAGGTTCTTCTCAGGGTTGCTGTCCAGTCATCAGGGTTCTGCTGATGTCTCTCCAGTCATCAGGGTTCTGTTGTTGTCCTCCAGTCATCAGGTTCTGTTGTCTGTCCAGTCATCAGGGTTCTGATGTCTGTCCAGTCATCAGGGTTCTGTTGTCCTCCAGTCATCAGGGTTCTGTTGTTGTCTGTCCAGTCATCAGGTTCTGTTGTCTGTCCAGTCATCAGGGTTCTGTTGTTGTCTCTCCAGTCATCAGGGTTCATGAGTCTGTCCAGTCATCAGGGTTCTGTTGTTGTCTCTCCAGTCATCAGGGTTCTGCTGATCCAGTCCTCCAGTCATCAGGGTTCTGTTGTCTGTCCAGTCATCAGGGTTCTGTTGGCTGTCCAGTCATCAGGTTCTGTTGTTGTCTGTCCAGTCATCAGGGTTCTGTTGTCTGTCCAGTCATCAGGTCTCTCCAGTCATCAGGGTTCTGATGTTGTCTGTCCAGTCATCAGGGTTCTGTTGTCTGTCCAGTCAGGCTGATACCTCCAGTCAAGGACATGAGGCTGTCCAGAGGCTGTTGTCTGTCCAGTCATCAGGTTCTGTTGTTGTCCTCCAGTCATCAGGGTTCTGTTGTCATCCAGTCATCAGGTTCTGTTGTTGTCTCTCCAGTCATCAGGGTTCTGGTTCTGATGTCTCTCCAGTCATCATGGGTTCTGATGTTGTCTCCAGTCATCAGGTTCTGATGTTGTCTGTCCAGTCATCAGGGTTCTGTTGTTGTCTGTCCAGTCATGAGTCTGGTCTAAAGGTCATGTTCTGTTGTCTGTCCAGTCATCATGGGTTCTGATGTTCTGTTGTCTGTCCAGTCATCAAGGTCCAGTCATGTTCTGTTGTCTGTCCAGTCATCAAAGGTCCAGTCATCATTCTGTTGTCTGTCCAGTCATCAGGGTTCTGTTGTCTGTCCAGTCATCAAGGTCCAGTCATGTTCTGCTGTTGTCTGATCCAGTCATCAGGGTTCTGTTGAGTCATCAGGGTTCTGTTGTCTGTCCAGTCATCAGGTTCATGTCATCAGGGACTGATACCTCCAGTCATCAGGTTCTGATGTTCTGCTGTTGTCCAGTCATCAGGTTCTGTTGTCTGTCCAGTCATCAGGTTCTGCTGATCCACCTCAGGGTTCTTGTCATGTCCAGTCATCAGGGTTCTGTTGTCTGTCCAGTCATTAAAGGTTCTGTTCTGTCTCTCCAGTCATCAGGGTTCTGTTGTTGTCCAAAAGGGTTCTGTTGTCTCTCCAGTCATCAGGGTTCTGGGTCTCTCCAGTCATCAGGGTTCTGTTGTTGTCTCGTCCAGTCATCAGGGTTCTGTTGTCTCAGGGTTCTGATGTCTGTCCAGTCATCAGGGTTCTGTTGTTGTCTCTCCAGTCATCAGGGTTCTGTTGTTGGTCCAGTCATTTCTGTTGTCTGTCCAGTCATCAGGGTTCTTGTTGTCTGTCCAGTCATCAGGTTCTGTCCAGATCAGGGTTCTGTTGTCTGTCCAGTCATCAGGTCTGTTGGTCCAGTCATCAGGGTTCTGTTGTTGTCTGTCCAGTCATCAGGGTTCTGTTGTTGTCTGTCCAGTCATCAGGGTTCTGTTGTTGTCTGTCCAGTCATCAGGGTTCTGTTGTCTGTCCAGTCATCAGGGTTCTGTTGTTGTCTGTCCAGTCATCAGGGTTCTGTTGTTGTCTCTCCAGTCATCAGGGTTCTGTTGTTGTCTGTCCAGTCATCAGGGTTCTGTTGTTGTCTGTCCAGTCATCAGGGTTCTGTTGTTGTCTGTCCAGTCATCAGGGTTCTGTTGTTGTCTGTGTTGTCTGTTCCAGTCAGTCAGGGTTCTGTTGTTGTCTGTCCAGTCATCAGGGTTCTGTTGTTGTCTGTCCAGTCATCAGGGTTCTGTTGTTGTCTGTCCAGTCATCAGGGTTCTGTTGTCTGTCCAGTCATCAGGGTTCTGTTGTTGTCTGTCCAGTCATCAGGGTTCTGTTGTTGTCTGTCCAGTCATCAGGGTTCTGTTGTTGTCTGTCCAGTCATCAGGGTTCTGTTGTTGTCTGTCCAGTCATCAGGGTTCTGTTGTTGTCTGTCCAGTCATCAGGGTTCTGTTGTTGTCTGTCCAGTCATCAGGGTTCTGTTGTTGTCTCAGGGTTCTGTTGTCTGTCCAGTCATCAGGGTTCTGTTGTTGTCTGTCCAGTCATCAGGGTTCTGTTGTTGTCTGTCCAGTCATCAGGGTTCTGTTGTCTGTCCAGTCATCAGGGATGGACGTGCTTCTACACCTGCATTGCTTGCTGTTTGGAGTTTTAGGCTGGGTTTCTGTACAGCACTTTGAGATATCAGCTGATGTAAGAAGGGCTATATAAATACATGTGATTTGATTTGATTTGATTATGTTGTTGTCTGTCCAGTCATTAGGGTTCTGTTGTTGTCTCTCCAGTCATCAGGGTTCTGTTGTCTGTCCAGTCATCAGGGTTCTGTTGTTGTCTCTCCAGTCATCAGGGTTCTGTTGTTGTCTCTCCAGTCATCTGGAGAGGGTTCTGGTCTGTCCAGAGGTTCTGGGAGTCAGAGGGCTTGAGAGAGAGATGGGGGGGCTGGGAGAGAGGAGAGAGAGAGGTAGGGATGGATGGGCTGGGAGAGAGGAGGGATAGAGGTAGGGGTGGACAGGCTTGGAGAGAGGAGAGAGAGAGGTAGGGATGGAGGGGCTGGGAGAGAGGAGGGAGGGAGGGAGGGATGGAGGGGCTTAGAGAGACAGATGGATGGGCTGGGAGAGAGGAGGGAGAGAGGTAGGGATGGAGGGGCTGGGAGAGAGGAGGGAGAGAGGTAGGGATGGAGGGGCTGGGAGAGAGGAGGGAGAGAGGTAGGGATGGAGGGGCTGGGAGAGAGGAGGGAGAGAGGTAGGGATGGAGGGGCTGGGAGAGAGGAGGGAGAGAGGTAGGGATGGAGGGGCTGGGAGAGAGGAGGGAGAGAGGTAGGGATGGAGGGGCTAGGAGGGAGAGAGGTAGAGATGGAGGGGCTGGGAGAGAGGAGGGAGAGAGGTAGGGATGGAGGGGCTGGGAGAGAGGAGGGAGAGAGGTAGGGATGGAGGGGCTGGGAGAGAGGAGGGAGAGAGGTAGGGATGGAGGGGCTGGGAGAGAGGAGGGAGAGAGGTAGGGATGGAGGGGCTGGGAGAGAGAGAGAGAGAGAGAAGGGTGTTTAATTGAGGAGGAGTAGAGTGCAGTGCCACTTGGTCCACTCAGACACATGATTCACAATGTCTATATACACACACAAGGTGTAGACGCCAGGCTGGAGTGTCACACAGTATCACACACAGTATCACACACACTCTGGCACGGGGAGTCTTTCACTGTGCAGTCTGTTGTGGAAATAAGGCTCCATGCCTCTCTGATCACCGTCGGAGGGATGCGTCCCAAATGGTAGACTATTAATAGGGAATAGGGTCTAAAGTAGTGCACTATATAGGGAATAGGGTCTAAAGTAGTGCCCTATATAGGGAATAGCGTGCCATTTGAGACACATCCAGAAACTAGGCAGCATATGAATCAGATAATAGAGTGAGTCAGCCATGATGAGAGAGGAGAGAGGATGGAGGGGCTTGGAGAGAGGAGAGAGGATGGAGGGGCTTGGAGAGAGGAGAAAGGAGAGAGGAGAGAGGATGGAGGGGCTTGGAGAGAGGAGAGAGGATGGAGGGGCTTGGAGAGAGGAGAAAGGAGAGAGGAGAGAGGATGGAGGGGCTTGGAGAGAGGAGGGAGAGAGGAGAGAGGATGGAGGATGGAGGGGCTTGGAGAGAGTAGGGAGAGAGGAGAGAGGATGGAGGATGGAGGGGCTTGGAGAGAGGAGGGAGAGAGGATAGAGGATGGAGTGGCTTGGAGAGAGGAGGGAGAGAGGAGAGAGGATGGAGGGGCTTGGAGAGAGGAGGGAGAGAGGAGAGAGGATGGAGGATGGAGGGGCTTGGAGAGAGGAGGGAGAGAGGAGAGAGGGTGGAGGGGCTTGGAGAGAGGAGGGAGAGAGGAGAGAGGATGGAGGGGCTTGGAGAGAGGAGGGAGAGAGGAGAGAGGATGGAGGGGCTTGGAGAGAGGAGGGAGAGAGGAGAGAGGAGAGAGGAGAGAGGAGAGAGGAGAGAGGAGAGAGGAGAGAGGAGAGAGGATGGAGGGGCTGGGAGAGAGGAGGGAGAGAGGAGAGAGGATGGAGGGGCATGGAGAGAGGAGAGAGGATGGAGGGGCTTGGAGAGAAGAGGGAGAGAGGAGAGAGGATGGAGGGGCATGGAGAGAGGAGGGAGAGAGGAGAGAGGATGGAGGGGCTTGGAGAGAGGAGGGAGAGAGGAGAGAGGATGGAGGGGCATGGAGAGAGGATGGAGAGAGAGGAGAGAGGATGGGGGGGCTTGGAGAGAGGAGGGAGAGAGGAGAGAGGATGGAGGGGCTTGGAGAGAGGAGAGAGGATGGAGGGGCTTGGAGAGAGGAGAGAGGAGAGAGGATGGAGGGGCTTGGAGAGAGGAGAGAGGAGAGAGGAGAGAGGATGGAGGGGCTTGGAGAGAGGAGAGAGGATGGAGGGGCTTGGAGAGAGGAGAGAGGATGGAGGGGATTGGAGAGAGGAGAGAGGAGAGAGGAGAGAGGATGAGGGGCTTGGAGAGAGGAGAGAGGAGAGAGGAGGGAGAGAGGAGAGAGGATGGAGGGGCTTGGAGAGAGGAGGGAGAGAGGAGAGAGGATGGAGGGGCTTGGAGAGAGGAGGGAGAGAGGAGAGAGGATGGAGGGGCTTGGAGAGAGGAGGGAGAGAGGAGAGAGGATGGAGGGGCTTGGAGAGAGGAGAGAGAGAGGAGAGAGGATGGAGGGGCTTGGAGAGAGGAGGGGAGAGGAGAGAGGATGGAGGGGCTTGGAGAGAGGAGGGAGAGAGGAGAGAGGATGGAGGGGCTTGGAGAGAGGAGGGAGAGAGGAGAGAGGATGGAGGGGCTTAGAGAGAGCAGGGAGAGAGGAGAGAGGATGGAGGGGCTTGGAGAGAGGAGAGAGGATGGAGGGGATTGGAGAGAGGAGAGAGGAGAGAGGAGAGAGGATGAGGGGCTTGGAGAGAGGAGAGAGGAGAGAGGAGGGAGAGAGGAGAGAGGATGGAGGGGCTTGGAGAGAGGAGGGAGAGAGGAGAGAGGATGGAGGGGCTTGGAGAGAGGAGGGAGAGAGGAGAGAGGATGGAGGGGCTTGGAGAGAGGAGGGAGAGAGGAGAGAGGATGGAGGGGCTTGGAGAGAGGAGAGAGAGAGGAGAGAGGATGGAGGGGCTTGGAGAGAGGAGGGGGAGAGGAGAGAGGATGGAGGGGCTTGGAGAGAGGAGGGAGAGAGGAGAGAGGATGGAGGGGCTTGGAGAGAGGAGGGAGAGAGGAGAGAGGATGGAGGGGCTTAGAGAGAGCAGGGAGAGAGGAGAGAGGATGGAGGGGCTTGGAGAGAGGAGGGAGAGAGGAGAGAGGATGGAGGGGCTTGGAGAGAGGAGGGAGAGAGGAGAGAGGATGGAGGGGCTTGGAGAGAGCAGGGAGAGAGGAGAGAGGATGGAGGGGCTTGGAGAGAGGAGGGGGAGAGAGGAGAGAGGATGGAGGGGCTTGGAGAGGAGGAGGGAGAGAGGAGAGAGGATGGAGGGGCTTGGAGAGAGGAGGGAGAGAGGAGAGAGGATGGAGGGGCTTGGAGAGAGGAGGGAGAGAGGAGAGAGGATGGAGGGGCTGGGAGAGAGGAAGGGAGAGAGGAGAGAGGATGGAGGGGCTTGGAGAGAGGAGGGAGAGAGGAGAGAGGAAGGATGGGCTTGGAGAGAGGAGGGAGAGAGGAGAGAGGATGGAGGGGCTGGGAGAGAGGAAGGGATGGAGGGGCTGGGAGAGAGGAAGGGATGGAGGGGCTGGGAGAGAGGAGAGAAAGAGGTAGGGATGGAGGGGCTTGGAGAGAGAGAGATGGAGATGCAGGGAGAGAGGTATGGATGGAGGGGCTGGGTGAGAGGAGGGAGAGAGGTAGGGATAGAGGGGCTGGGATAGAGGAGGGAGAGAGGTAGAGATGGAGGGGCTGGGAGAGAGGAGGGAGAGAGGTAGGGATGGAAGGGCTGGGAGAGAGGAGGGAGAGAGGTAGGGATGGAAGGGCTGGGAGAGAGGTGGGAGAGAGGTAGGGATGGAGGGGCTGGGAGAGAGGAGGGAGAGAGGTAGGGATGGAGGGGCTGGGAGAGAGGAGGGAGAGAGGTAGGGATGGAGGGGCTGGGAGAGAGGAGGGAGAGAGGTAGGGATGGAGGGGCTGGGAGGGGAGGGAGAGAGGTAGGGATAGAGGGGCTGGGATAGAGGAGGGAGAGAGGAAGGGATAGAGGGGCTGGGATAGAGGAGGGAGAGAGGTAGGGATGGAGGGGCTGGGAGAGAGGAGGGAGAGAGGTAGGGATGGAGGGGCTGGGAGAGAGGAGGGAGAGAGGTAGGGATGGAAGGGCTGGGAGAGAGGAGGGAGAGAGGTAGGGATGGAAGGGCTGGGAGAGAGGAAGGAGAGAGATAGGGATGGAGGGGCTGGGAGAGAGGAGGGAGAGAGGTAGGGATGGAGGGGCTGGGAGAGAGGAGGGAGAGAGGTAGGGATAGAGGGGCTGGGATAGAGGAGGGAGAGAGGTAGGGATAGAGGGGCTGGGATAGAGGAGGGAGAGAGGTAGGGATGGAGGGGCTGGGAGAGAGGAGGGAGAGAGGTAGGGATGGAGGGGCTGGGAGAGAGGAGGGAGAGAGGTAGGGATGGAAGGGCTGGGAGAGATGAGGAGAGAGGTAGGGATGGAAGGGCTGGGAGAGAGGAGGGAGAGAGGTAGGGATGGAAGGGCTGGGAGAGAGGAGGGAGAGAGGTAGGGATGGAAGGGCTGGGATAGAGGAGGGAGAGAGGTAGGGATGGAGGGGCTGGGATAGAGGAGGGAGAGAGGTAGGGATGGAGGGGCTGGGAGAGAGGAGGGAGAGAGGTAGGGATGGAGGGGCTGGGAGAGAGGAGGGAGAGAGGTAGGGATAGAGGGGCTGGGAGAGAGGAGGGAGAGAGGTAGGGATGGAGGGGCTGGGAGAGAGGAAGGAGAGAGGTAGGGATGGAGGGGCTGGGATAGAGGAGGGAGAGAGGTAGGGATAGAGGGGCTGGGATAGAGGAGGGAGAGAGATAGGGATGGAGGGGCTGGGATAGAGGAGGGAGAGAGGTAGGGATGGAGGGGCTGGGATAGAGGAGGGAGAGAGGTAGGGATAGAGGGGCTGGGATAGAGGAGGGAGAGAGGTAGGGATGGAGGGGCTGGGATAGAGGAGGGAGAGAGGTAGGGATGGAAGGGCTGGGATAGAGGAGGGAGAGAGGTAGGGATGGAAGGGCTGGGATAGAGGAGGGAGAGAGGTAGGGATGGAGGGGCTGGGAGAGAGGAGGGAGAGAGGTAGGGATGGAGGGGCTGGGAGAGAGGAGGGAGAGAGGAAGGGATGGAGGGGCTGGGAGAGAGGAGGGAGAGAGGTAGGGATGGAAGGGCTGGGAGAGAGGTGGGAGAGAGGTAGGGATGGAGGGGCTGGGAGAGAGGAGGGAGAGAGGTAGGGATAGAGGGGCTGGGATAGAGGAGGGAGAGAGGTAGGGATGGAGGGGCTGGGAGAGAGGAGGGAGAGAGGTAGGGATAGAGGGGCTGGGATAGAGGAGGGAGAGAGGTAGGGATGGAGGGGCTGGGAGAGAGGAGGGAGAGAGGTAGGGATAGAGGGGCTGGGATAGAGGAGGGAGAGAGGTAGGGATGGAGGGGCTGGGAGAGAGGAGGGAGAGAGGTAGGGATGGAGGGGCTGGGAGAGAGGAGGGAGAGAGGTAGGGATGGAGGGGCTGGGAGAGAGGAGGGAGAGAGGTAGGGATGGAGGGGCTGGGAGAGAGGAGGGAGAGAGGTAGGGATGGAGGGGCTGGGAGGGGGAGGGAGAGAGGTAGGGATAGAGGGGCTGGGATAGAGGGGGAGAGAGGAAGGGATAGAGGGGCTGGGATAGAGGAGGGAGAGAGGTAGGGATGGAGGGGCTGGGATAGAGGAGGGAGAGAGGTAGGGATGGAAGGGCTGGGATAGAGGAGGGAGAGAGGTACGGATGGAGGGGCTGGGAGAGAGGAGAGAGGATGGAGGGGCATGGAGAGAGGAGAGAGGATGGAGGGGCTTGGACAGAGGAGGGAGAGAGGAGAGAGGATGAGGGGGCATGGAGAGAGGAGAGAGGATGGAGGGGCTTGGAGAGAGGAGGGAGAGAGGAGAGAGGATGGAGGGGCTTGGAGAGAGGAGGGAGAGAGGAGAGAGGATGGAGGGGCTTGGAGAGAGGAGGGAGAGAGGTGAGAGGAGAGAGGATGGAGGGGCTGGGAGAGAGGAGGGAGAGAGGTAGGGATGGAGGGGCTGGGAGAGAGGAGGGAGAGAGGTAGGGATGGAGGGGCTGGGATAGAGGAGGGAGTGAGGTAGGGATGGAGGGGCTGGGATAGAGGAGGGAGAGAGGTAGGGATGGAAGGGCTGGGATAGAGGAGGGAGAGAGGTAGGGATGGAAGGGCTGGGAGAGAGGAGGGAGAGAGGTAGGGATGGAGGGGTTGGGAGAGAGGAGGGAGAGAGGTAGGGATGGAGGGGTTGGGAGAGAGGAGGGAGAGAGGTAGGGATGGAGGGGCTGGGAGAGAGGAAGGAGAGAGGTAGGGATGGAAGGGCTGGGAGAGAGGAGGGAGAGAGGTAGGGATGGAGGGGCTGGGATAGAGGAGGGAGAGAGGTAGGGATAGAGGGGCTGGGATAGAGGAGGGAGAGAGGTAGGGATGGAGGGGCTGGGATAGAGGAGGGAGAGAGGTAGGGATGGAGGGGCTGGGATAGAGGAGGGAGAGAGGTAGGGATAGAGGGGCTGGGATAGAGGAGGGAGAGAGGTAGGGATGGAGGGGCTGGGATAGAGGAGGGAGAGAGGTAGGGATGGAAGGGCTGGGAGAGAGGAGGGAGAGAGGTAGGGATGGAAGGGCTGGGAGAGAGGAGGGAGAGAGGTAGGGATGGAAGGGCTGGGAGAGAGGAGGGAGAGAGGTAGGGATGGAAGGGCTGGGATAGAGGAGGGAGAGAGGTAGGGATGGAGGGGCTGGGAGAGAGGAGGGAGAGAGGTAGGGATGGAGGGGCTGGGAGAGAGGAGGGAGAGAGGTAGGGATAGAGGGGCTGGGAGAGAGGAGGGAGAGAGGTAGGGATGGAGGGGCTGGGAGAGAGGAAGGAGAGAGGTAGGGATGGAGGGGCTGGGATAGAGGAGGGAGAGAGGTAGGGATAGAGGGGCTGGGATAGAGGAGGGAGAGAGGTAGGGATGGAGGGGCTGGGATAGAGGAGGGAGAGAGATAGGGATGGAGGGGCTGGGATAGAGGAGGGAGAGAGGTAGGGATAGAGGGGCTGGGATAGAGGAGGGAGAGAGGTAGGGATGGAGGGGCTGGGATAGAGGAGGGAGAGAGGTAGGGATGGAAGGGCTGGGATAGAGGAGGTAGGGATGGAAGGGCTGGGATAGAGGAGGGAGAGAGGTAGGGATGGAGGGGCTGGGAGAGAGGAGGGAGAGAGGTAGGGATGGAGGGGCTGGGAGAGAGGAGGGAGAGAGGTAGTGATGGAGGGGCTGGGAGAGAGGAGGGAGAGAGGTAGGGATGGAGGGGTTGGGAGAGAGGAGGGAGAGAGGTAGGGATGGAGGGGCTGGGAGAGAGGAGGGAGAGAGGTAGGGATGGAAGGGCTGGGAGAGAGGAGGGAGAGAGGTAGGGATGGAGGGGCTAGGAGAGAGGAGGGAGAGAGGTAGGGATGGAGGGGCTGGGAGAGACGAAGGAGAGAGGTAGGGATGGAGGGGCTGGGAGAGAGGAGGGAGAGAGGTAGGGATGGAGGGGTTGGGAGAGAGGTGGGAGAGAGGTAGGGATGGAGGGGCTGGGATAGAGGAGGGAGAGAGGTAGGGATGGAGGGGCTGGGATAGAGGAGGGAGAGAGGTAGGGATAGAGGGGCTGGGAGAGAGGAGGGAGAGAGGTAGGGATGGAGGGGCTGGGAGAGAGGAGGGAGAGAGGTAGGGATAGAGGGGCTGGGAGAGAGGAGGGAGAGAGGTAGGGATGGAGGGGCTGGGAGAGAGGAAGGAGAGAGGTAGGGATGGAGGGGCTGGGATAGAGGAGGGAGAGAGGTAGGGATAGAGGGGCTGGGATAGAGGAGGGAGAGAGGTAGGGATGGAGGGGCTGGGATAGAGGAGGGAGAGAGGTAGGGATGGAGGGGCTGGGATAGAGGAGGGAGAGAGGTAGGGATAGAGGGGCTGGGATAGAGGAGGGAGAGAGGTAGGGATGGAGGGGCTGGGAGAGAGGAGGGAGAGAGGTAGGGATGGAGGGGCTGGGAGAGAGGAGGGAGAGAGGTAGGGATGGAGGGGCTGGGAGAGAGGAGGGAGAGAGGTAGGGATGGAAGGGCTGGGAGAGAGGAGGGAGAGAGGTAGGGATGGAGGGGCTGGGAGAGAGGAGGGAGAGAGGTAGGGATGGAGGGGCTGGGAGAGACGAAGGAGAGAGGTAGGGATGGAGGGGCTGGGAGAGAGGAGGGAGAGAGGTAGGGATGGAGGGGCTGGGAGAGAGGAAGGAGAGAGGTAGGGATGGAGGGGTTGGGATAGAGGAGGGAGAGAGGTAGGGATAGAGGGGTTGGGAGAGAGGAGGGAGAGAGGTAGGGATAGAGGGGTTGGGAGAGAGGAGGGAGAGAGGTAGGGATAGAGGGGTTGGTAGAGAGGAGGGAGAGAGGTAGGGATAGAGGGGTTGGTAGAGAGGAAGGAGAGAGGTAGGGATGGAGGGGTTGGTAGAGAGGAGGGAGAGAGGTAGGGATGGAGGGGTTGGTAGAGAGGAGGGAGAGAGGTAGGGATGGAGGGGTTGGGAGAGAGGAGGGAGAGAGGTAGGGATGGAGGGGCTGGGAGAGAGGAGGCCCTCTCTCAGATTATTAGCGTTGTTGGATGATGTAATTTCCTGTCTACAATAGACAGAAGACAGTGTTTTAATGTACATATTCCATACATTACAGTCTATACATGACAGTACAGTATTTATTTATCAACCTTTATTGAACAAGGCAAGTCAGCTAAACACAAATTATTATTTACAATGATGGCCTACCCCGGCCAAACCCTCCCCTAACCCGGACGACGCTGGGCCAATTATGCCCCGTCCTACGGGACTCCGATCACGGCCAGTTGTGATACAGCCCAGGATCGAACCAGGGTCTGTAGTGTCACCTCTAGCACTGAGATGCAGTGCCTTAGACCGCTGCGTCACTTGGGATCCCCTTGAGCCCACATTAATCTTCATTACATTAGCTTGCCAATTACCGATTTGAACTGCTGGAATTGAACCCAGCCTTAATTAAATATGTCCAGGATACATCTCCCCTCATTATAGGCCTGTGTTCAATAATCTACCCTATTACAGACCTATGTTCAATAATCTACCCTATTACAGACCTATGTTCAATAATCTACCCTATTACAGACCTATGTTCAATAATCTACCCTATTACAGGCCTGTGTTCAATAATCTCCCCTATTACAGACCTATGTTCAATAATCTACCCTATTACAGACCTATGTTCAATAATCTACCCTATTACAGACCTATGTTCAATAATCTACCCTATTACAGACCTATGTTCAATAATCTACCCTATTACAGACCTATGTTCAATAATCTCCCCTCATTACAGACCTATGTTCAATAATCTCCCCTATTACAGACCTATGTTCAATAATCTACCATATTACAGACCTATGTTCAATAATCTCCCCTCATTACAGACCTATGTTCAATAATCTACCCTATTACAGACCTATGTTCAATAATCTACCCTCATTACAGACCTATGTTCAATAATCTACTCTATTACAGACCTATGTTCAATAATCTACCCTATTACAGACCTATGTTCAATAATCTACCCTCATTACAGACCTATGTTCAATAATCTACTCTATTACAGACCTATGTTCAATAATCTACCCTAATTACAGACCTATGTTCAATAATCTCCCCTCATTACAGACCTATGTTCAATAATCTACCCTATTACAGACCTATGTTCAATAATCTACCCTATTACAGACCTATGTTCAATAATCTCCCCTATTACAGACCTATGTTCAATAATCTACCCTATTACAGACCTATGTTCAATAATCTACCCTCATTACAGACCTATGTTCAATAATCTACCCTATTACAGACCTATGTTCAATAATCTCCCCTCATTACAGACCTATGTTCAATAATCTACCCTATTACAGACCTATGTTCAATAATCTCCCCTCATTACAGACCTATGTTCAATAATCTACCCTATTACAGACCTATGTTCAATAATCTCCCCTCATTACAGACCTATGTTCAATAATCTACCCTATTACAGACCTATGTTCAATAATCTACCCTAATTACAGACCTATGTTCAATAATCTCCCCTCATTACAGGCCTATGTTCAATAATCTACCCTATTTACAGACCTATGTTCAATAATCTCCCCTATTACAGACCTATGTTCAATAATCTCCCCTCATTACAGGCCTATGTTCAATAATCTACCCTATTTACAGACCTATGTTCAATAATCTCCCCTCAATATAGGTTTACGTTCAATGATCTCCACTTTACCAGTCAGTACGATTTCCTTAAAAGACAAGTGTACAAGTGTGAAGTTACATTTGTTTAATATTATGGTAATAAATTATGTGTAATCCCGTATTTTCAGATATTAAAAAGGTGCCATTTAACACCCGAGTCTGCTTCATGAATAACTGAACGTCTTTAATTATCCGCTGAACTAAAGTACCTCATTATAACACACTTCCTAATTCCTCATATTCCAATATGCTACGTTGTTCCTGCTGTTGTTTTTTTAAGGATCGATATCCATTCATTGCTTCAACGTAATTTTATGACTTTAATTACTTTCAGTCTCTGTAATTATGGCTGATTTAAAGCTCAGAGGGAAAATAAGGGGCTATTAGGAGCCCTGAAAAGTAGTGTTCAAGTGAACACTTGAAGTCAAGTCAAATCTAATTTGATTTGATTTGAACACTTGAAGTGTGCTCTTACAGATTACGCTTAGTCTGTGTAAACGAACACTACAAACACTACATTATAAGACTACGTGTTCATACCAGCTTGCTGCTCCTGTAACGCTTGTTCTCTGGGGAAGGAGAGGAGGACCAGCGTGGTAAGTGTTCATATAACTGTAACGCTTGTTCTCTGGGGAAGGAGAGGAGGACCAGCGTGGTAAGGAGAGGAGGACCAGCGTGGTAAGTGTTCATATAACAGTAACGCTTGTCCTCTGGGGAAGGAGAGGAGGACCAGCGTGGTAAGTGTTCATATAACTGTAACGCTTGTTCTCTGGGGAAGGAGAGGAGGACCAGCGTGGTAAGTGTTCATATTTTAAATATTTTAATGAACACTGAAAACAAAACAATAACACTACAACATGATGGAGGACTGAGAGACACACTACAACGTGATGAGGACTGAGAGACACACTACAACGTGATGAGGACTGAGAGACACACTACAATGTGATGGAGGACTGAGAGACACACTACAACGTGATGAGGACTGAGAGACACACTACAACGTGATGAGGACTGAGAGACACACTACAATGTGATGGAGGACTGAGAGACACACTACAACGTGATGAGGACTGAGAGACACACTACAACGTGATGAGGACTGAGAGACACACTACAATGTGATGGAGGACTGAGAGACACACTACAACGTGATGGAGGACTGAGAGACACACTACAACGCGATGGAGGACTGAGAGACACACTACAACGTGATGAGGACTGAGAGACACACTACAACGTGATGGAGGACTGAGAGACACACTACAACGTGATGGAGGACTGAGAGACACACTATAACATGTACTGAGAGACACACTACAACGTGATGGAGGACTGAGAGACACACTACAACGTGATGGAGGACTGAGAGACACACTACAACGTGATGAGGACTGAGAGACACACTACAACGTGATGGAGGACTGAGAGACACACTACAACGTGATGGAGGACTGAGAGACACACTACAACGTGATGGAGGACTGAGAGACACACTACAACGTGATGGAGGACTGAGAGACACACTACAACGTGATGGAGGACTGAGAGACACACTACAACGTGATGGAGGACTGAGAGACACACTACAACCTGATGGAGGACTGAGAGACACACTACAACGTGATGGAGGGCTTTAGAGCAGGAAAGGAGCTGGTGATATAGAATATCAATATATTATTTAGATGAGAAAAGTTCCGTCCCAAATGGCACCCTATTCCCTTTATAGTGCGCTACTTTATAAACCCATAGGGCTCTGGTCTAAAGTAGTGCACTATATAAGGAATATGGTTCTATAGGGCTCTGGTCTAAAGTAGTGCACTATATATAGGGAATATGGTTCCATAGGGCTCTGGTCTAAAGTAGTGCACTATATAGGGAATAGGGTGCTATAGGGCTCTGGTCCAAAGTAGTGCACTATATAGGGAATAGGGTTCCATAGGCCTCTGGTCTAAAGTAGTGCACTATGTAGGGAATAGGGTGCCATAGGGCTCTGGTGTAAAGTAGCGCACTATATAGGGAATAGGGTTCCATAGGGCTCTGGTCTAAAGTAGTGCACTATGTAGGGAATAGGGTGCCATAGGGCTCTGGTGTAAAGTAGTGCACTATATATAGGGAATATATAGTGCACTACATCTTGAGTAGGTTCAATAGGGTTCTGGTCAAAAGAAGTGCACTATATAGGGAATAGGGTGCCATTTGGGACTGGATATTATGCATAGAGAAGCACTATAATATAGACGGCACCAGTTCTCTTGTGGAAAAACAACCCTTTGTTCTGACCACTAATAAATCCCATAGTTAATCTGTTTAGTGGTCTAATCATCTAATCATATCATTGTCAGATTCTTGCCAAGGAATGTGGACAGAAACTCAAAACAGAATATTTAATCGAATGCATCCCAAATGGTTTTCTATTCTCTATGTAGTGCACTACTTTTAACCAGAGGCCTACGTAAAGTAGTGCACTATAATACGGAATAGGGAACCATTTGGAACGTAAACGTGGCCTATTCCGTTTGGAGTTGCTGTCCACATTCCTTGGCTAGTATCTGCCTGCAGTCCAAACGTGTAAATATTCTCGATTCGATGTAAATATGGGCCTCACATCAAACGCAGGACTGGAATGAGTGACTCAGGGGTATTGCTACTTCATTTGATTAGCTGTGTAGAGTAGCTCACACACGCATGCAACCAAACACACACACACACACATAAACAAACACACACTGCAGGCCAGGCTGGCTGCACTGTTTGGTGCTTGATGTGATCTTTATTTAACCAGGAAAAGACACTTGAGGTTAGAAACATCTTTTTGGAGGGGAAATGGCAAGAGGTCAGCAGACAGAAGTCCACTTGGTACAGTCAGAAGAGGACTGGCCACCCCTCATAGCCTGGTTCCTCTCTACTTGGTACAGTCAGAAGAGGACTGGCCACCCCTCATAGCCTGGTTCCTCTCTACTTGGTACAGTCAGAAGAGGACTGGCCACCCCTCATAGCCTGGTTCCTCTCTACCCGGTACAGCCAGAAGAGGACTGGCCACCCCTCATAGCCTGGTTCCTCTCTAGGTTTCTTCCTAGGTTTTGGCCTTTCTAGGGAGTTTTTCCTAGCCACCGTGCTTCTACACCTGCATTGCATGCTGTTTGGGGTTTTAGGCTGGGTTTCTGTACAGCACTTTGTGACATCAGGTACCAGTGCGGGTTCGACCGCTAGGCAGCTAACTGTAAAGGTTGCTGGTTCAAATACCCGAGCTGACGAGGTGAAAAACCTGCCGCCGTGTTGAGCTGCTACCACATTGTGTTGCTACCATGTTGAGCTGCTGCCGTGTTGAGCTGCTACCACATTGTGTTGCTACCATGTTGAGCTGCTGCCGTGTTGAGCTGCTACCACATTGTGTTGCTACCATGTTGAGCTGCTGCCGTGTTGAGCTGCTACCACATTGTGTTGCTACCATGTTGAGCTGCTGCCGTGTTGAGCTGCTACCACATTGTGCTGCTACCATGTTGAGCTGCTGCCGTGTTGAGCTGCTACCACATTGTGTTGCTACCATGTTGCGCTGCTGCCGTGTTGAGCTGCTACCACATTGTGTTGCTACCATGTTGAGCTGCTGCCGTGTTGAGCTGCTACCACATTGTGTTGCTACCATGTTGAGCTGCTGCCGTGTTGAGCTGCTACCACATTGTGTTGCTACCATGTTGCGCTGCTGCCGTGTTGAGCTGCTACCACATTGTGTTGCTACCATGTTGAGCTGCTGCCGTGTTGAGCTGCTACCACATTGTGTTGCTACCATGTTGTGTTGTCATGTGTTGCTACCATGTTGTGTTGTCATGTGTTACTGCCTTGCTGTGTTGTTGTCTCAGGTCTCTCTTCACGTAGTGTTGTGTTGTCATGTGTTGCTACCATGTTGTGTTGTCATGTGTTACTGCCTTGCTGTGTTGTTGTCTTTAGGTCTCTCTTTACGCAGTGTTGTGTTGTCTCTCTTGTCGTGATGTATGTTTTGTCCTATATTTGTATTTTATTTTTAAAAATTAATTCCAGGAGGTCATTGTAAACAAGAATTTGTTATTAATTTATTTGCGTAGTTAAATAAAGGTACAAATATATATATATATTTTAAAAAATCAGCTTTAAGAATTTGAACAGGAACACCATACAGTACCCTGTGAATCCATAGGAGGTGTAGTTCAGCTTGTATATATATATATATATATATATATATATATATGTACCTTTATTTAACTACGCAAATAAATTAAGAACAAATTCTTGTTTAGTCAATTTATATATAACAAAATCACAAAATAATTGAATGAATTGTACATTATGTTGATATGAATCAAAAGACTGTATTTTCTCCCCTTCTTTTTGTGTGTGAACCAAAGATACTCCTGTCGCCCACTCTCAGCTATGATGTGGGCGTGGCCCCGAGGGTCAACACTGGGGACCCAGCCTCTAAGATAATGATCTGCCCACTGTCTGTACTGGGTCTGAAGTTCAGATGTCTGCAGATGACACAGCGCTATATCTGCATGCAACGAGCAAAACAACAGGCTGCACTAAAGGACACGGCTGTAACGGTCCAGGTTACAAAGTGGCTTCAGTGACTCATGTTTGCATCTCAATGTGAAGGGAGAAAAGAACTGTCTGTATGTTATTCACGAAGAGGACAACTGATGCCTCTGAGCCAGATGTCTACGTCAGGGGGAGGAGCTCACGGTGGTTTTTAAGCACCACGGCATCATACTTGATTCATTTATTCATTTCATCATTTAAGTCATTTAGCAGACGCTCTTATCCAGAGCGACTTACAAATTGGTGCATTCATCTTATGACATCCAGTGGAACAGTCACTTTACAATAGTGCATCTAAATCTTAAAGGGGGGTGAGAAGGATTACTTATCCTATCCTAGGTATTCCTTAAAGAGGTGGGGTTTCAGGTGTCTCCGGAAGGTGGTGATTGACTCCGCTGTCCTGGCGTCGTGAGGGAGTTTGTTCCACCATTGGGGGGCCAGAGCAGCGAACAGTTTTGACTGGGCTGAGCGGGAGCTGTACTTCCTCAGTGGTAGGGAGGCGAGCAGGCCAGAGGTGGATGAACGCAGTGCCCTTGTTTGGGTGTAGGGCCTGATCAGAGCCAACCTGATTCCAACCTCTCTTTTAAATGCAGGTGAAAAAAAAGGTAACTCAAATAACTAATATCAACCAAGCTAATTTCCGATTCATACGAAATAGTTTGACTACAGAGGCAGTCAAACTGTACTTCAATACTATGATTCTCCCCCCACTTAACATACTACTTGACTGGTTGGACCCAAGCTTGCTGTACAACATTAAAACCTATTCAGTCTGTCTACATAACAGGCTCTCAAAGTGCTTGATAGGAAGCCCAAGAGCCATCATCACTGTTACATCCTCAGAAAGCATGAGCTCCTGAGTTGGAAAAAGATCTGGTGCAATACACTGACGCGTGTCTTGTATTCAAGATCCTAAATGGACCCTGCCCCTCCACTTGCTCTGTCTGTGTGCTACGTGTTGCTTGCCCTCTATTTCTCTGTCTGTGTGCTACGTGTTGCTTGCCCTATGTTGCTCTGTCTGTGTGCTACATGTTGCTTGCCCTATGTTGCTCTGTCTGTGTGCTATGTGTTGCTTGCCCTATGTTGCTCTGTCTGTGTGGTATGTGTTGCTTGCCCTATGTTGCTCTGTCTGTGTCTGTGTGCTGCGTGTTGCTTGCCCTATGTTGCTCTGTCTGTGTGCTGCGTGTTGCTTGCCCTATGTTGCTCTGTCTGTGTGCTATGTGTTGCTTTCCCTATGTTTCTCTGCATGTGGTCACTGCAGAGTAACAAGTCTGTATTGTTGTTGTAATAGTTTATCCTAACAAGGCCAGGGACTGAGGTTGAAAATTAGCCGGTTGGCTAAAACCGGCACTTTTACCGAAACGTTGATTAATGTCCGCTGTCCCTGTAAAAATACAAAATAGACTCAAACTCCTTAATATTATTATTGCAGTTTGTGCGATTTAAATAAACCTACAATGACAGGCTTGAATCTTATTAAAATCTATATTTTATGTCTTGTTTTGCTGTAATCTAGCTGTTGGAGCGTTTATTTGACGATATATTAGAGTCACGGCAACATTTCCTCTCTTTCCCAAACATGTGCTGGCGTTGAACGAGGAAACGCTTCCTCATTAGCAGTCTAATTGGGGACATTACATTTCAACGTCTGTGTGTGTGTGTGTGTGTGTGTGTGTGTGTGTGTGTGTGTGTGTGTGTGTGTGTGTGTGTGTGTGTGTGTGTGTGTGTGTGTGTGTGTGTGTGTGTGTGTGTGTGTGTGTGTGTGTGTGTGTGTGTGTGTGTGTGTGTGTGCGCGTGCGTGCGTGTGTGTGTGTGTGCGTGTGTGTGTGTGTGGACAGTAACAGTCAGATCTAAGTGTTCTCGGGAACTGACTCAGTGTTCTTTTTTAAACCAGTTTTTGGGGCACGGCCATTTTGGAACCATGGTATCGCTTTGGTAATGAATGTTTTACACTGAAATCAAGCAGAACACAGACAAGCACACAGAAGGACACAGACAAGCACACAGAAGGACACTGGCAAGCACACACAAAGACAAAGACAAGCACACAGACGGACACAGACAATCACACAGAATGACACAGACAAGCACATCGAAGGACTCAGACAAGCACACAGAAGGACACAGACAAGCACACAGAAGGACACAGACAAGCACACACAAAGACACAGAAGGACACAGACAAGCACAGAGAAGGACACAGACAAGCACCCAGAATGACACAGACAAGCACACAGAAGGACTCAGACAAGCACACAGAATGACACACAAAGACACAGAAGGACACAGACAAGCACACACAAAGACACAGACACGCACACAGAATAACACAGACAAGCACACAGAAGGACACGGACAAGCACACAGAAGGACTCAGACATGCACACAGAAGGACACTGGCAAGCACACACAAAGACAAAGACAAGCACACAGACGGACACAGACAATCACACAGAATGACACAGACAAGCACATCGAAGGACTCAGACAAGCACACAGAAGGACACAGACAAGCACACACAAGCACACAGAAGGACACAGACAATCACACAGAAGGACACAGGCAAGCACATCGAAGGACTCAGACAAGCACACAGAAGGACTCAGACAAGCACACAGAATGACACAGACAAGCACACAGAAGGACACGGACAAGCACACAGAAGGACTCAGACAAGCACACAGACAAGCACACACAAAGATACAGAAACACAGACAAGCACACAGAAGGACACAGACAAGCACACTGAAGGACACAGACAAGCACACAGAAGGACACAGACAAGCACACAGACAAGCACACAGACAAGCACACAGACAAGCACACAGAAGGACACAGAACTGATAAATGTCTCAGCCAAACTTTTTTACAGCTCTAATATTCTCTATGGATCTCTCCATCCTGCCCTGAAACCTTCAACAATGTCTGAATCCCCGATACCTTCAATAATGTCTGAATCCCCGATACCTTCAACAATGTCTGAATCCCCGATACCTTCAATAATGTCTGAATCCCCGATACCTTCAATGATGTCTGCTCTCTTTTCATGTAAAGTACGTACGTGATTCATCCTGTGCGTCCAGTCACCTGCGTGGACCTGTGTTGTGTTTCATTCCTTCGGGCTCAACCCTGAGATTCGATCTGTAGAACCCATAGGTACCGTGACACGCGTGTATATAAAGGCTGTGGCTGCATGCCAAACGGCAGCCTATTCCCTATCTAGTTCAATCTGTAGAACCCATAGGTACCGTGACACACGTGTATATAAATGTAACGGATGTGAAACGGCTAGCTTAGTTAGCGGTGTGCGCTAAATAGCGTTTCAATCGGTTACGTCACTTGCTCTGAGACCTTGAAGTAGTAGTTCCCCTTGCTCTGCAAGGGCCGCAGATTTTGTGGAGCGATGGGTAACGATGCTTCGAGGGTGGCTGTTGTTGATGTGTGCAGAAGGTCCCTGGTTTGCGCCCGGGTATGGGCGAGGGACGGTTTAAAATTATACTGTTACATAAGGCTGTGGTTGCAGGCCAAACGGCAGCCTATTCCCTATCTAGTACTCTGGGCCCTGGAAAGAAGGGGATCTCTATAGAGGTAAACAAGGGTGCCATTTAGGACAACGCTGTTTCATACCTCAAAAAATATAATCAGATCGTTTTGTTATTGTTTCAATTTCCATGTTCTTTTCAATGGAAGATTTAATTACATGAATTGTTAATATGATTCACTACCTAATACGCTGTAAAACAAATCTAATATTATTTTCTCTCACCTGATTATTTTCTACTGATGCGTTATGGTCCGCAGCGCGTATCTGGAGGAGGAAGTGATGTCACACAGAGTAAGATGGTGTGGAGGTGTGTTGTTGTGTTTCATTCATCTTACTGAAAACAGGTTTGATATGAATATGAATTCAGTCTCATACTTACTGAAAACAGGTATGATATTAATATGTAGTCAGTCTCATACTTACTGAAAACAGGTATGATATGAATATGAATATGTATTCCGTCTCATACTTACTGAAAACAGGTATGATATGAATATGTATTTAGTCTCATACTTACTGAAAACAGGTATACACACACAGGTTCTGATCCAATGCACATATTTCTAAGTGGGTCGCCAGTTTATATTAGAACAGAGTGTATGTACGCTGAGTGTGCGAGGCTACGATCCCTTATTGATGTCACTTGTTAAATCCACTTCAATCAGTGTAGATGAAAGGGGAGGAGATCACATTACCTCCCCAGATAATTATCTCCGGTCATCGTCACAGCCGTGTATATTCCCCCTCATGCCGGCACCATGACGGCTCTCAAGCAACCACATTGGACTTCATGCAAACTGGAAACCACATATATCCCGAGGCCTCATTTATTGTAGCTGGGGACTTTAACGAAGCACATTTTAGGAAAACGCTACGCAAGTTCTATCAACACATTGCCTGCAATAGTCACGCTTCAAAAACTCTCGACTGTTGTTACATTGTTACCATTGTTATGGCTACAAGGCCCTCCCCCGCTATCCCTTCAGCAAATCAGATCACGACTCCATTCTGCTCTTCCCTTCCTAAAGGCAGAACTCAAACATTAAGTACCTGTGCTAAGGTCTATTCAACGCTGGTCTGACCAATCAGAATCCATGCTTCAATATTGTTTTGATCACAAGGACTGGGATATGTTACGGGATGACTCTGAGAATAACATTGTAACTGATACGGTGACTGAGTTCATCAGGAAGTGTGTAGGGGATGTTGTTCCCACTGTGACGATTAAAACCCATCCAAACCAAAAACAGTGGATAGATGCCAGCATCCGCAAAACTGGAAGCGTGAACAACCACATTTAACCACGGCAAGGTGACTGGGAATATGGTTGAGTACAGACCGTCCAGTTATGTCCTCCGTAAGGCAATCAAACAGGCAAAAGGTCAGTACAGAGATTGAGTGGACTTGCAATTCAACGGCTCAGACACGAGACGTATGTAGGGACTCCTGACCATCTCGGATTACTAAGGGAAAGCCACGTCTCGGACACTGACGTCTTTCTCCCGGACTAGATAAACACCTTCTTCTCCTGCTTTGAGGATAACACAGTGCCCCCGGCAAGGGCCGATCCTGAGCTCTCGTTCTCCGTGGCCGACTTAAGTAAGACATTTAAGAGTGT
>NW_025746438.1:47500-77500 GCF_021184085.1 Oncorhynchus gorbuscha
TAACTGCACCTCAGATTGCAGCCCAAATAAATACTTCACAGAGTTCAAGTAACAGACACATCTCAACATCAACTGTTCAGAGAAGACTGGCGTGAATCAGGCCTTTTTTGGTTACTACATGATTGAATGTGTTATTTCATAGTTTTGATGTATTCATTATAATTCTACAATGTAGAAAATTGTGAAAACCCTTGAATGGGTAGGTGTGTCCAAACTTTCGACTGGTACTGTGTACAGTCGTGGACAAAAGTTTTGAGAATGACACAAATATAAATGTTCACAAAGTCTGCTGTCTCAGTGTCTTTAGGTATTTTTTGTCAGATGTTACTATGGAATACTGAAGTATAATTACAAGCATTTCATAAGTGTCAAAGGCTTTTATTGACAATTACATGAAATTGATGCAAAGAGTCAATATTTGCAGTGTTGACCCTTCTTTTTCAAGACCTCTGCAATCTGCCCTGACATGCTGTCAATTCACTTCTGGGCCACATCCTGACTGATGGCAGCCCATTCTTGCATAATCAATGCTTGGAGTTTGTCAGAATTTGTGGGATTTTGTCCACCCGCCTCTTGAGGATTGACCACAAGTTCTCAATGGGATTAAGGTCTGGGGAGTTTCCTGGCCATGGACCCAAAATATCGATGTTTTGTTCCCCGAGCCACTTAGTTATCACTTTTGTCTTATGGCAAGGTGTTCCATCATGCTGGAAAAGGCATTGTTCATCACCAAACTGTTCCTGGATGGTTGGGAGAAGTTGCTCTCAGAGGATGTGTTGGTACCGTTCTTTATTCATGGCTGTGTTCTTAGGCAAAATTGTGAGTGAGCCCACTCCCTTGGCTGAGAAGCAACCCCACACATGAATAGTCTCAGGATGCTTTACTGTTGGCATGACACAGGACTGATGGTAGCGCTCACCTTGTCTTCTCCGGACAAGCTTTTATCCGGATGCCCCAAACAATCGGAAAGGGGATTCATCAGAGAAAATGACTTTACCCCCCAGTCCTCAGCAGTCCAATCCCTGTACCTTTTGCAGAATATCAGTCTGTCCCTGATGTTTTTCCTGGAGAGAAGTGTCTTCTTTGCTGCCCTTCTTGACACCAAGCCATCCTCCAAAAGTCTTTGCCTCACTGTTCATGCAGATGCACTCACACCTGCCTGCTGCCATTCCTGAACAAGCTCTGTACTGGTGGTGCCCCGATCCTGCAGCTGAATCAACTTTAGGAGACGGTCCTGGCACTTGCTGGACTTTCTTGAGCGCCCTGAAGCCTTCTTCACAACAATTGAACCACTCTCCCTGAAGTTCTTGATGATCCGATAAATGGTTGATTTAGGTGCGATCATACTGGCAGAAATATCCTTGCCTGTGAAGCCCTATTTGTGCAAAGCAATGATTATATTATTTATATTTTTTTCAGGTACCGGAGCAGCATTTTAAATGAGAAGAAAAGTAATTAATCCTCAACGTCACATGGTCTCCTCCAGAACGTGGACATGAACATATTGGATCCTCTCTGTTCTTCTCTTTCCTCAGCCCGCTGCTCTCCTCTCTCTCTCTCTCTGTCGCCACAAATACGCCCAGCAGCCTGGTTTAGTGTGCCCACTTTCATCTAATCACTACAAAGAGCTTGGCACCAGAACACACACACGTGACTTCCCATTCCAGGGTTACCACATCACATGAAGTTACCACATCATATGAAGATCACTATGTTACTTCCTGTTCCAGGTTACCACATCATATGAAGAACACTATGTTACTTCCTGTTCCAGGGTTACCAGGTTACCACATCATATGAAGAACACTATGTTACTTCCTGTTCCAGGGTTACCACATCACATGAAGAACACTATGTTACTTCCTGTTCCAGGGTTACCAGGTTACCACATCATATGAAGAACACTATGTTACTTCCTGTTCCAGGGTTACCACATCATATGAAGATCACTATGTTACTTCCTGTTCCAGGTTACCACATCATATGAAGAACACTATGTTACTTCCTGTTCCAGGGTTACCAGGTTACCACATCACATGAAGAACACTATGTTACTTCCTGTTCCAGGGTTACCAGGTTACCACATCATATGAAGATCACTATGTTACTTCCTGTTCCAGGGTTACCATGTTACCACATCACATGAAGAACACTATGTTACTTCCTGTTCCAGGGTTACCAGGTTACCACATCATATGAAGAACACTATGTTACTTCCTGTTCCAGGGTTACCCACATCATATGAAGAACACTATGTTACTTCCTGTTCCAGGGTTACCAGGTTACCACATCATATGACTTCCTGTTCCAGATCACTATGTCACTATGTTCTTCCTGTTCCAGGGTTACCATGTTACCACATCACATGAAGAACACTATGTTACTTCCTGTTCCAGGGTTACCAGGTTACCACATCATATGAAGAACACTATGTTACTTCCTGTTCCAGGGTTACCACATCATATGAAGAACACTATGTTACTTCCTGTTCCAGGGTTACCAGGTTACCACATCATATGAAGATCACTATGTTACTTCCTGTTCCAGGGTTACCAGGTTACCACATCACATGAAGAACACTATGTTACTTCCTGTTCCAGGGTTACCACATCACATGAAGAACACTATGTTACTTCCTGTTCCAGGTTACCACATCATATGAAGATCACTATGTTACTTCCTGTTCCAGGGTTACCAGGTTACCACATCATATGAAGAACACCATGTTACTTCCTGTTCCAGGGTTACCAGGTTACCACATCATATGAAGAACAGCATGTGTTGATTCTCTACAGCAGAGCGCCTGTGGTTCCAAATTACATCTCACCACGTGTGTGTGTGTGTGTGTGTGTGTGTGTGTGTGTGTGTGTGTGTGTGTGTGTGTGTGTGTGTGTGTGTGTGTGTGTGTGTGTGTGTGTGTGTGTGTGTGTGTGTGTGTGTGTGTGTGTGTGTGTGTGTGTGTGTGTGTGTGCGTGCGTGCGTGTGCATGGAGCCTTGCCTCTGTCCTCCATTAGCCTGTTAGTCAGCTCCGTTGCTCATCATCTTTAATAACCAACCACAGATGTTTCACTGAGTCACGTCGTAAGACACACTAAACACTGGTTAATAATGGGACTTAATAATAATTCAATCAAATGTATTTATAAAACCCCAAAGAGCAAAGCAGATGTAGAAACACAGTGGAAATACTCCTAGAAGGCAGGAAGCTAAGAAGAAACCTAGAGAGGAACTATGAGGGGTGGCCTGTCCTCTTCTGACTGTACCAAGTAGAGAGGAACCAGGCTATGAGGGGTGGCCTGTCCTCTTCTGACTGTGCCGGGTAGAGGGGAACCAGGCTATGAGGGGTGGCCAGTCCTCTTCTGACTGTACCGGGTAGAGAGGAACCAGGCTATGAGGGGTGGCCAGTCCTCTCCTGACTGTACCGGGTAGAGAGGAACCAGGCTATGAGGGGTGGCCTGTCCTCTTCTGACTGTACCGGGTAGAGAGGAACCAGGCTATGAGGGGTGGCCTGTCCTCTCCTGACTGTACCGGGTAGAGAGGAACCAGGCTATGAGGGGTGGCCTGTCCTGTTCTGACTGTACCAGGTAGAGAGGAACCAGGCTATGAGGGGTGGCCAGTCCTCTTCTGACTATGCCGGGTAGAGGGGAACCAGGCTATGAGGGGTGGCCAGTCCTCTCCTGACTGTACCAGGTAGAGAGGAACCAGGCTATGAGGGGTGGCCAGTCCTATTATGGCTGTGCTGGGTAGAGAGGAACCAGGCTATGAGGGGTGGCCAGTCCTCTTCTGACTGTACCCGGTAGAGAGGAACCAGGCTATGAGGGGTGGCCTGTCCTGTTCTGACTGTACCAGGTAGAGAGGAACCAGGCTATGAGGGGTGGCCAGTCCTCTTCTGACTATGCCGGGTAGAGGGGAACCAGGCTATGAGGGGTGGCCAGTCCTCTCCTGACTGTACCAGGTAGAGAGGAACCAGGCTATGAGGGGTGGCCAGTCCTATTATGGCTGTGCTGGGTAGAGAGGAACCAGGCTATGAGGGGTGGCCAGTCCTCTTCTGACTGTACCCGGTAGAGAGGAACCAGGCTATGAGGGGTGGCCAGTCCTCTTCTGACTGTGCGGGGTAGAGGGGAACCAGGCTATGAGGGGTGGCCAGTCCTCTTCTGGCTGTGCTGGGTGGAGATTATAACAGAACATGGCCAAGATGTTCAAATGTACATAGATGACCAGCAGGGTCAAATAATAATAATCACAGTGGTTGTAGAGGGTGCGACAGGTCATCACCTCAGGACTAAATGTCAGTTGGCTTTTCATAGCCGATCATTGAGAGTATCTCTACCGCTCCTGCTGTCTCCAGAGAGTTGAAAACAGCAGGTCTGGGACAGGTAGCACGTCCAGTGTACAGGTCAGGGTTCCATAGCTGCAGGCAGAACAGTTTCAACTGGAGCAGCAGCACTACCAGCTGGACTGGGGAAAGCAAGACGTCATCAGGGAGAGAGAGAGAGAGAGAGAGAGGAAGGCAGAACAGTTGTCCTGTGGTATGATCCTAGGGCTCAGGTCATGAGAGAGAGACAGAGAGAGAGAGAGAGAGAGAGAGAGAGAGAGAGAGAGAGAGAGAGAGAGAGAGAGAGAGAGAGAGAGAGAGAGAGAGAGAGAGAGAGAGAGAGAGAGAGAGAGAGAGAGAGAGAGAGAGAGAGAGAGAGAGAGAGAGAGAATACTTTTAAATTCACACAGGACACCGGGTAAGACAGGAGAAATACTCCAGATATAACAGACTGACCTTAGGTCCCCGACTATTGCAGCATAAATACTGGAGGCTGAGACAGGAGGGGACTGTGGCCCCGTCCAACGATACCTCGGGACAGGGCCAAACAGGCAGGATATAACCCCACCCACTTTGCCAAAGCACAGCCCCCACACCACTAGAGGAATATCTTCAACAACAAACGTACTACCCTGAGACAAATAGAGCCCATGAAGATCTCCCCCACGGCAAGAACCAAAGGGGGGGACGCTGACTAGCATCAATACTTAATGGTAGGTATTAACGATAGGTAATAATGTTAAGTAATAGTGGTAGTTAATAATGGTATGTGATAATGGTAGGTAATAATGGTAGGTAATAATGTTAAGTAATAATGGTAGTTAATAATGGTATGTGATAATGGTAGGTAATAATGTTAAGTAATAATGGTATGTATTAACGTTTTATTAAGTTAATAATGGTAGGTAATAATGGTAGTTAATAATGATAGGTAATAATGGTAGGTAATAATGGTAGTTAATAATGATAGGTAATAATGGTAGGTAATAATGGTAGTTAATAGCGGTAGGTATTAATGGTAGGTAATAATGGTAGTTAATAATGATAGGTAATAATGGTAGTTAATAATGGTAGGTGATGATGGTAGGTAATAATGCTATGTAATAATGGTAGGTGATGATGGTAGGTAATAGGTCATAGGTAATAATGGTCCTTATTAATGGTAGGTAATAATGCTATGTAATAATGGTAGGTAATAATGCTATGTAATAATGGTAGGTAATAATGGTAGTTAATAATGATAGGTAATAAGGGTCGTTATTAATGGTAGGTAATAATGGTAGTTAATGACGGTAGGTAATAATGGTAGTTAATAATGGTAGTTAATAAGGGTCGTTATTAATGGTAGGTAATAATGGTAGGTAATAATGGTAGGTAATAAGGGTCGTTATTAATGGTAGGTAATAATGGTAGTTAATAATGGTAGGTTCACGTGTGTCTGTGCATGTGTGTGTGTGTGTGTTCACGTGTGTGTGTGTGTGAGTGTGTGTGTGTGTGATTCAGAGGGAGACCAGGGGACATGACAGGACCAATCCAGCCCCTCAGCAGCAGATAGAGGACAAAGTCAACCAGGTAGAACAGAGGTAACAGCACAGTGACACACACACACACATACACAGAGGTAGGTAACACACACACACACACACACACAGGTAACAACACAGTTACACACACACACACATAACACACACACACACATGGTAGTTAATAATGGTAGTTAACACAGGTAATAATTAATGGTACAGTTAACACACAATAATGGTAGGTAACAATGGTAGGTAACACACAGGGTTGTTATTAACACAGGATCCACTGCTGCTGCTACTGTAGGAGTGGAGGCCTTTGATGGCAGGTCGGTCCTTTTAATGGGCGGACAATAATGCAGTAATCTCTCTCTCTCTCTCTCTCTCTCTCTCTAGGTCATAATCTCTCTCTCTCTCTAGTTAATCTAGGTAATCTGTCTCTCTCTCTAACCACTACAACAGACAGAGGTAACAGTCTCTCTCTCTCTCTAACCACTACAACAGACAGAGGTAACAGTCTCTCTCTCTCTAACCACTACAACAGACAGAGGTAACAGTCTCTCTCTCTCTCTCTAACCACTACAACAGACAGAGGTTACAGTCTCTCTCTCTAACCACTAAAACAGACAGAGGTAACAGTCTCTCTCTCTCTCTCTAACCACTACAACAGACAGAGGTAACAGTCTCTCTCTCTCTCTCTAACCACTACAACAGACAGAGGTAACAGTCTCTCTCTCTCTCTCTAACCACTACAACAGACAGAGGTAACAGTCTCTCTCTCTCTCTCTCTCTCTAATCTCTAATAATTCTCTCTCTAATCTAATTAATTAAGGAGTCTCTCTCTCTCTCTCAACCAGTGAGTCAGTCAGTCTCTCTCTCTCTCTCTCTCTCTCTCTGTGTCTCTCTCTAACCACTACAACAGACAGAGGTAACAGTCTCTCTCTCTCTCACTCTCTGAGTCTCTCTCTCTAACCACTACAACTCAGTATGTCTCTCTCTCTCTCTAATCTAATTATCAGAGTCTCATTCTCTCTCTCTCTATCTATCTATCTCTGTGTCTCTGTCTCTGTCTCTGTCTTCTCTCTCTCTCTCAGTCTCTCTCTCTCTGATGAGAAGAGAGAAAACTCTCTCTCTCTCTCAGAGGTCTCTCTCTCAACAAACAACAACAACAAACTCTGTCTCTCTCTGTCTCTGTCTCTTTCAGTCTCTCTCTCTACAACAGACAAGTGTCAGTCTCTTCTCTCTCTCTCTCATGTGTCTCTCTCTCTCTCTCTCTCTCTCTCTCTCTCTCTCTCTCAGTTACAGACATGTGACAGAGGTCTCTCTCTCTAACCACTACAACAGACAGAGGTAACAGTCTCTCTAACCACTCTGTCTCTCTCTCTAACCACTACAACAGACAGAGGTAACAGTCTCTCTCTCTCTCTCTAACCACTACAACAGACAGAGGTAACAGTCTCTCTCTCTCTAACCACTACAACAGACAGAGGTAACAGTCTCTGTCTCTCTCCAACCACTACAACAGACAGAGGTAACAGTCTCTCTCTCTCTCTCTAACCACTACAACAGACAGAGGTAACAGTCTCTCTCTCTAACCACTAAAACAGACAGAGGTAACAGTCTCTCTCTCTAACCACTACAACAGACAGAGGTAACGGTCTCTCTCTCTCTCTCTCTAACCACTACAACAGACAGAGGTAACAGTCTCTCTCTCTCTCTAACCACTACAACAGACAGAGGTAACAGTCTCTCTCTCTCTCTCTCTAACCACTACAACAGACAGAGGTAACAGTCTCTCTCTCTAACCACTAAAACAGACAGAGGTAACAGTCTCTCTCTCTCTCTCTCTCTCTCTCTCTCTCTCTCTCTCTCTCTCTCTCTCTCTCTCTCTCTCTCTCTCTCTCTCTCTCTAACCACTACAACAGACAGAGGTAACAGTCTCTCTCTCTAACCACTACAACAGACAGAGGTAACAGTCTCTCTCTCTCTAACCACTACAACAGACAGAGGTAACAGTCTCTCTCTCTAACCACTACAACAGACAGAGGTAACAGTCTCTCTCTCTAACCACTACAACAGACAGAGGTAACAGTCTCTCTCTCTCTAACCTCTACAACAGACAGAGGTAACAGTCTCTCTCTCTCTAACCACTACAACAGACAGAGGTAACAGTCTCTCTCTCTCTCTCTCTCTCTAACCACTACAACAGACAGAGGTAAGTCTCTCTCTCTCTCTCTCTCTAACCACTACAACAGACAGAGGTAACAGTCTCTCTCTCTCTCTAACCACTACAACAGACAGAGGTAACAGTCTCTCTCTCTAACCTCTACAACAGACAGAGGTAACAGTCTCTCTCTCTCTCTCTAACCACTACAACAGACAGAGGTAACAGTCTCTCTCTCTCTAACCACTACAACAGACAGAGGTAACAGTCTCTCTCTCTAACCACTACAACAGACAGAGGTAACAGTCTCTCTCTCTAACCACTACAACAGACAGAGGTAAAAGTCTCTCTCTCTAACCACTACAACAGACAGAGGTAACAGTCTCTCTCTCTAACCACTACAACAGACAGAGGTAACAGTCTCTCTCTCTAACCACTACAACAGACAGAGGTAACAGTCTCTCTCTCTCTCTCTAACCACTACAACAGACAGAGGTAACAGTCTCTCTCTCTAACCACTACAACAGACAGAGGTAACAGTCTCTCTCTCTAACCTCTACAACAGACAAAGGTTACAGTCTCTCTCTCTAACCACTACAACAGACAGAGGTAACAGTCTCTCTCTCTATCTAACCACTACAACAGACAGAGGTAACAGTCTCTCTCTCTCTCTCTAACCACTACAACAGACAGAGGTTACAGTCTCTCTCTCTAACCACTACAACAGACAGAGGTAACAGTCTCTCTCTCTAACCACTACAACAGACAGAGGTAACAGTCTCTCTCTCTAACCACTACAACAGACAGAGGTAACAGTCTCTCTCTCTCTAACCACTACAACAGACAGAGGTAACAGTCTCTCTCTCTCTCTAACCACTACAACAGACAGAGATAACTCTCTCTCTCTCTAACCACTACAACAGACAGAGGTAACAGTCTCTCTCTCTAACCACTACAACAGACAGAGGTAACAGGTTGTACCACAGCTGACTGGAGGAACTGAGTCTTTAAAGCCACAGGGACGGCCTGCAGGATGGACAGATGTCCTACAGATGCGGCCCATCGCAGCCTGTGGATTTAGGGATTCAAATATTCAATAGACTTTTATTCGTTGTTCCGTCTAATCTCATCTTTAAGCCTGTGACAAGGACTACATATCGATTTTATTAGTAGAAAATCTCAAAACCCTGAAATCTTACACGATAAAAATGTAATTATCGTTCCTGGTCCCAGCTCCACAGGGGCATAACTATAATCCAACCCTCTGTCTCCAATAGGTATATTGGTGTGTAAAATGGTGCCCTGGGCAAGGCCATAGTATTTATGGGACTTTCCAAAAAAACACCTTCCATTTTTCAAATTATCTGTTCTGCGTCCCTCAAGACACCCTTATCCATGGCTCCCTATGGGCCCTGGTCTAAAGTAGTACACTACTAACCCTATGGGTCCTGGTCTAAAGTAACCCTACTAACCCTATGGGTCCTGGTCTAAAGTAGTACACTACTAACCCTATGGGTCCTGGTCTAAAGTAGTACACTACAAACCCTATGGGTCCTGGTCTAAAGTAGCACACTACTAACCCTATTGGTCCTGGTATAAAGTAGCACACTACTAACCCTATGGGCCCTGGTTTAAATTAGTACACTACTAATCCTCCCTCCCTCCCTCCCTCCCTCCCTCCCTCCCTCCCTCCCTCCCTCCCTCCCTCCCTCCCTCCCTCCCTCCCCCCTCCCTCCCTCCCTCCCTCCCTCCCTCCCTCCCCCTCCCTCCCTCCCTCCCTCCCTCCTCCTCCTATGTCTTCCATCCCTCCCTCCCTCCCTCCTCCTCCCTCCCTCCCTGTCTCCCTCCCTCCCTCCCTCCCTCCTCCCTCCCTCCCCCTCCCTCCCTCCCTCCCTCCCTCCCTCCCTCCCTCCCTCCCTCCCTCCCCCTCCCTCCCTCCCTCCCTCCCTCCCTCCTTCTATGTCTTCATTCCCTCCCTCCTCCTCCTATGTCTTCATTCCCTCCCTCCCTCCCTCCCTCCCTCCCTCCCTCCCTCCCTCCCTCCTCCTCCTATGTCTTCATTCCCTCCCGTCTGTCCTCTACAATCAGTCTCTGAGAGGCCTTGTGGAGTCTCAGCTCCTGTGACTGGTGATAACAAAGTGGACAGGGAGGTTGTGGTCTGCTAAGAGGGGCTGGGGGAGACATATCACATCGTTCAGTGAGCCACAAAGGACTCATCTCCAAGGATCTTAGAGGGTGTGTGTGTGTGTGTGTGTGTGTGTGTGTGTGTGTGTGTGTGTGTGTGTGTGTGTGTGTGTGTGTGTGTGTGTGTGTGTGTGTGTGTGTGTGTGTGTGTGTGTGTGTGTGTGTGTCATCTCCACCAGGTGTGGGTATGAATAGTGACCGTGGTGATGATAGGTCATATAACTAGATACTGTATAGTGTTGTACCTCTACAACAGTAGTAGTCATATAACTAGATACTGTACAGTACCTCTACAACAGTAGTAGTCATATAACTAGATACTGTACAGTACCTCTACAACAGTAGTAGTCATATAACTAGATACTGTACAGTACCTCTACAAAAGTAGTAGTCATATAACTAGATACTGTACAGTACCTCTACAACAGTAGTACTCATATAACTAGATACTGTACAGTACCTCTACAACAGTAGTAGTCATATAACTAGATAATGTACAGTACCTCTACAACAGTAGTAGTCATATAACTAGATAATGCACAGTACCTCTACAACAGTAGTAGTCATATAACTAGATAATGTACAGTACCTCTACAACAGTAGTAGTCATATAACTAGATAATGTACAGTACCTCTACAACAGTAGTAGTCATATAACTAGATACTGTACAGTACCTCTACAACAGTAGTAGTCATATAACTAGATACTGTACAGTACCTCTACAACAGTAGTAGTCATATAACTAGATACTGTACAGTACCTCTACAAAAGTAGTAGTCATATAACTAGATACTGTACAGTACCTCTACAACAGTAGTACTCATATAACTAGATACTGTACAGTACCTCTACAACAGTAGTAGTCATATAACTAGATAATGTACAGTACCTCTACAACAGTAGTAGTCATATAACTAGATAATGCACAGTACCTCTACAACAGTAGTAGTCATATAACTAGATACTGTACAGTACCTCTACAACAGTAGTAGTCATATAACTAGATACTGTACAGTACCTCTACAACAGTAGTAGTCATATAACTAGATACTGTACAGTGTTGTACCTCTACAACAGTAGTAGTCATATAACTAGATACTGTACAGTACCTCTACAACAGTAGTACTCATATAACTAGATACTGTACAGTACCTCTACAACAGTAGAAGGACAGTGTAAAATGAAAACACTGTCTATCACAACCGGTGGGTGGATATATAGTTCTGCTGCCTCTGTTCAGCGTCGGCTGCCTGTTCAAGAAAATAGTCAGGCTGATAGACTGGAGACAACAGCAGGCAGGATGGGGCTGATAGACTGGAGACAACAGCAGGCAGGATGGGGCTGATAGACTGGAGACAACAGCAGGCAGGATGGGGCTGATAGACTGGAGACAACAGCAGGCAGGATGGGGCTGATAGACTGGAGACAACAGCAGGCAGGATGGGGCTGATAGACTGGAGACAACAGCAGGCAGGATGGGGCTGATAGACTGGAGACAACAGCAGGCAGGATGGGGCTGATAGACTGGAGACAACAGCAGGCAGGATGGGGCTGAAAGATAAACTTTGTTAATGATGTTATACTTTAGGTTGCTGATTTATAAGCATTTTTGTTGTTGATTGATGTAAAATTGCCTGTGTGTTAAGTGTTTAATCTGCCTCACTGAGCCTCTCTTCCCTTAGACCCTCGTAACTCTGGTCTCCAGGCTCTGCCACAAGCCAATGCTGACTCTGAATCTGGCTTATCTAAGGCAGGTTGCCGTTTATTGTTATGAGTTTTGCCCCTTAAATAGGCTAGCTGCAAATGGCTGTATTTAATAAAATCATGTAAACATTTTTTTTTCTTTTTGGTGTTAATTTATGGTTAGGAATTAAGGTTAGCAGTGTGGTTATGGGTTAGGTTTTATATCAGACAAGACATGACCAACGATCACCTGTCTGTCTAAAGGGGAAATCGCTCCGTTCTGTCTCCAGGACAAGACAGGACCAACGATCATCTGTCTGTCTAAAGGGTTCTGTCTCCAGGACAAGACAAGACCAATGATCACCTGTCTGTCTAAAAGGTTCTGTCTCCAGGACAAGACAAGACCAATGATCACCTGTCTGTCTAAAAGGTTCTGTCTCCAGGACAAGACAAGACCAATGATCACCTGTCTGTCTAAAGGGTTCTGTCTCCAGGACAAGACAAGACCAATGATCACCTGTCTGTCTAAAGGTTTCTGTCTCCAGGACAAGACAAGACCAATGATCACCTGTCTGTCTAAAGGGTTCTGTCTCCAGGACAAGACATGACCAACGATCACCTGCTGCCTTATTTGGTCGTTCTGTCTCTGACAAGGCTACTTAACGTTCAAAAAAAAAATGGTACAAAGTATATTAACGTCGTTTATCACAGACTTCCACAAGTACTTCAATCAGGGGACCTGCACGTCCGTTACGGTTCTTCAATTCTACGCGATTTAAAAAGTAACGGATACATTAGGAAGAGATTGATTTTCTTAATTTTACAATGATAAAACTTTTTCAAATTGACATGCGAGGAATTCTGTGGTTTTCTCCATCTTTCACTTCCTCCGTTGTTGTTCCTTTCTCAGGCACGATGTGTCATAAGTCATGGCTGGATGTGAGGACGGAAAACGGATTTTATTCATCCCCTAAGCCCCTAAGACATCATTATGAATATTTGGATTGTGAATGGGGGTGGGGGTGGGGGTGGGGGTGGGGGTTTGGGGTGGGGTTGGGGGTGGGGGGGGGGGGGACACTATAAAGTTGCCTGAAACTGAGATTAATAAAGGAAAGAAAAAAACAGTAAAATGTTTCATATTGACTTTCTGAATATTGGAGATTTTTTGAATAATGCTTCCGTTTTATTGTTGCTTAGAGCAACATGGGTAACTGGCTGTAAATGAACCACAGGTAAAACCCTAAGGGGCTACGATTCTCTGCTAAATGTTCGTCCTATCCTTTTATAGACAGTATAATAAACAGTACCAGAGCAGTAGCATTGTGGCAGGAATCCACCATTCTGGACGGATGGTGATGACCTAACAGAGGATTCCCTATATAGTGCACTACTTTTTTTTAACCTAAAACCCCATGGGCCCTTCTCTTAATAGGGCATAGGGCTCCATTTGGGATTCTACAATAAGAAAAGAACATCCTTCGGCCATTTCTGCTTGATCAGGAAATGGACTTCAACAACAAAATGTTGTATTCTTGGCCAAGGCAAGATGTCTAATTAACCAATGAAAAGGCCATGTCATTAAACAAGATCAGGATTGCAAGCAGGAAAGTATTCGGAGATCCCTGACTTCAGCGCTGAGAAACCCTGTAACCTTGCCATTCTGCCAACCTCCCGTCTCAACAGACTGAAAACAGTTCTGCACCATTCAGATATAGACCGGTATCGGCCCAGTAACGGGAGCGTTGTTTTCATCAACCCTCCTATTCTTTCTCTCCTCTCCGAACACTCTGTCTTTCTTTTCCAAGGGCATATTTATTTTTGTAACACTTCGCTGTAAGTTGAAGTGTACTCAGGAGATATTCTGTGTGTGTGTGTGTGTGTGTGTTGAGGTGCACTCAGGGGATGGTGCGCTGGAGGGGAGGGAGCTCATAACTCACTTTTATGTCTGTCGGTTTGGCCTCACGAGAGAGAGAGACGGAGCTGGAGAGAGAGAGAGAGCGAGAGGTGGAGAGAGATAAAGGTGGAGAGAAAGAGAGAGAGAGAGAGAGAGAGAGAGGGAGACAAGGAGAGAGAGAGAGAGAGAGAGAGAGAGAGAGAGAGAGAGAGAGAGAGAGAGAGAGAGAGAGAGAGAGAGAGAGAGAGAGACAGAGAGAGAGAGAGAGAGAGAGAGAGAGAGAGAGAGAGAGAGAGAGAGAGAGAGAGAGAGAGAGAGAGAGAGAGAGAGAGAGACAGTGAGAGAGAGATAGAGAGAGAGAAAGAGAGACAGAGAGAGAGAGAGACAGAGAGAGAGAGAGAGAGAGAGAGAGAGAGAGAGAGAGAGAGAGAGAGAGGAGAGGAGACAGAGAGAGAGAGAGAGAGAGAGAGAGAGAGAGAGAGAGAGAGAGAGAGAGAGAGAGAGAGAGAGAGAGAGAGAGAGAGAGAGAGAGAGAGAGAGAGAGAGAGACAGAGAGACAGAGAGACAGAGAGACAGAGAGACAGAGAGAGAGAGGATAAAGAAAATGGTTGTACAGCACACTTCTGGAGGAGAGGAAGTACACATGTTCTTCATATAAATAAATCACAGAGGAATGTCACCAAGAATTCTGAGGGAGAATGCAGCTTGACAATCGTCTTTACCCAGAACCCTCTGCTCCAGCTTCAAGCCCTTTATCTGTTTTCATTTGGAGACTCAACATACTGGAAGACTGACTAGAGCTGCTCTGATACCTGTCCTTTTCGCAACTTTGAAGCCATATCTCTCCTGAGTTCTCATTGTGTTCAGTGACTTTCACAAGGAAAATAAGGTATTACTGAGACTGACGCCTCAGACCCAGGTTTTCATGTGTTTCAAGGGGATAAATCTACTTCCTATAACTGAAGACCCTCTAGTGATGCCTCAGACCCAGGTTGTCATGTGTTTCAAGGGGATAAATCTACTTCCTATAACTGAAGACCCTCTAGTGATGCCTCAGACCCAGGTTGTCATGTGTTTCAAGGGGATAAATCTACTTCCTATAACTGAAGACCCTCTAGTGATGCCTCAGACCCAGGTTGTCATGTGTTTCAAGGGGATAAATCTACTTCCTATAACTGAAGACCCTCTAGTGATGCCTCAGACCCAGGTTTTCATGTGTTTCAAGGGGATAAATCTACTTCCTATAACTGAAGACCCTCTAGTGATGCCTCAGACCCAGGTTTTCATGTGTTTCAAGGGGATAAATCTACTTCCTATAACTGAAGACCCTCTAGTGATGCCTCAGACCCAGGTTTTCATGTGTTTCAAGGGGATAAATCTACTTCCTATAACTGAAGACCCTCTAGTGATGCCTCAGACCCAGGTTGTCATGTGTTTCAAGGGGATAAATCTACTTCCTATAACTGAAGACCCTCTAGTGATGCCTCAGACCCAGGTTGTCATGTGTGTCAAGGCCCTGGCTCATCTATTACCTTTCTCCGTAATATCATTGCGACATTGAAGTCCTTCAACCATCCAGTCAGGTCACAGCACCATGACTACACCATTCACTTTAACCAAGGCATCCGGGGGTGATTGGTATTACCTGAAGGTATATTCTCAGGAGCATCGGGGGGTGATTGGTATTACCTGAAGGTATATTCTCAGGAGCTACGCTACATACTAATCACGTTGAAGAGGCCACTCTGCCCTCTCAATGACGTTCAGGAGAGATAAAAGGTGTTTTATCCCCCCCGGACAGAACATTCTCTCTGATCTTCATATCTTCTTCCTCCTCTCTTCATTCTGTCTCCTCTGTCAAGGCATTCGTTATTATTCGTTAACCTTTACTTAGTAAGGAATAAGAATATATTGCTATTTCCCATGACAACAGTTTTGGTCAATGACGTTCAGGAGAGATAAAAGGTGTTTTATCCCCCCCCGGACAGAACAACATTCTCTCTGATCTTCATATCTTCTTCCTCCTCTCTTCATTCTGTCTCCTCTGTCAAGGCATTCGTTATTATTCGTTAACCTTTATTAGTAAGGAATAAGAATATATTGCTATTTCCCATGACCAGTTTTGGTCAATGACGTTCAGGAGAGATAAAAGGTGTTTTATCCCCCCCGGACAGAACAACATTCTCTCTGATCTTCATATCTTCTTCCTCCTCTCTTCATTCTGTCTCCTCTGTCAAGGCATTCGTTATTATTCGTTAACCTTTACTTAGTAAGGAATAAGAATATATTGCTATTTCCCATGACAACAGTTTTGGTGAATGGTAAAGATGCCAGGAATACCAAGGATCTTAGTGACGTGTCTTGATCCATGTCTTCAATTCTGCTAGTTGACGTCTCCACGTTGGATACTAATAGACCACAGAATACATGTCTTCCTCTACAGTAGATATAGAGCAGACTGTCTCTATAGTAAACACAGAGCAGACTGTCTCTATAGTAAACACAGAGCAGACTGTCTCTATAGTAAACACAGAGCAGACTGTCTCTATAGTAAACACAGAGGACAGTAAACACAGAGCAGACTGTCTCTATAGTATAAACACAGAGCAGACTGTCTCTATAGTAAACACAGAGACTGGACAGCAGACTGTCTCTATAGTAAACACAGAGCAGACTGTCTCTATAGTAAACACAGAGCAGACTGTCTCTATAGTAAACACAGAGCAGACTGTCTCTATAGTAAACACAGAGCAGACTGTCTCTATAGTAAACACAGAGCAGACTGTCTCTATAGTAAACACAGAGGGACAGCAGACTGTCTCTATAGTAAACACAGAGGGACAGCAGACTGCCTCTATAGTAAACACAGAGCAGACTGTCTCTATAGTAAACACAGAGCAGACTGTCTCTATAGTAAACACAGAGCAGACTGTCTCTATAGTAAACACAGAGGTACAGCAGACTGTCTCTATTGTATACACAGAGCAGACTGTCTCTATAGTGTATATAGAGGGACAGCAGACTGTCTCTATAGTATACACAGAGCAGACTGTCTCTATAGTAAACACAGAGGGACAGCAGACTGTCTCTATAGTATATACAGAGCAGACTGTCTCTATAGTAAACACAGAGGGACAGCAGACTGTCTCTATAGTATACACAGAGCAGATTGTCTCTATAGTATACACTGAGCAGACTGTCTCTATAGTAAACACAGAGAAACAGCAGACTGTCTCTATAGTATACACAGAGCAGACTGTCTCTATAGTATACACAGAGCAGACTGTCTCTATAGTAAACACAGAGCAAACTGCCCCTATAGTATACACAGAGCAGACTGTCTCTATAGTAAACACAGAGCAGAGTGTCTCTATAGTATACACAGAGCAGACTGTCTTTATAGTATACACAGAGCAGACTGTCTCTATAGTAAACACAGAGCAGACTGTCTCTATAGTATACACAGAGCAGACTGTCTCTATAGTATACACAGAGCAGACTGTCTCTATAGTATACAGAGAGCAGACTGTCTCTCTAGTAAACACAGAGCAGACTGTCTCTATAGTAAACACAGAGCAGAGTGTCTCTATAGTATACACAGAGCAGACTGTCTCTATAGTATACACAGAGCAGACTGTCTCTATAGTAAACACAGAGGGACAGCAGACTGTCTCTACAGTATACACAGAGCAGACTGTCTCTATAGTAAACACAGAGGGAAAGCAGACTGTCTCTACAGTATACACAGAGCAGACTGTCTCTATAGTATACACAGAGCAGACTGTCTCTATAGTAAACACAGAGGGACAGCAGACTGTCTCTATAGTATACACAGAGCAGACTGTCTCTATAGTATACACTGAGCAGACTGTCTCTATAGTAAACACAGAGAAACAGCAGACTGTCTCTATAGTAAACACAGAGCAGACTGTCTCTATAGTATACACAGAGGGACAGCAGACTGTCTCTATAGTAAAAAGAGCAGACTGTCTCTATAGTAAACACAGAGGGACAGCAGAATGGACAGCAGACTGTCTCTATAGTAAACACAGAGCAGACTGTCTCTATAGTATACACTGAGCAGACTGTCTCTATAGTACACAAACACAGAGAAACAGCAGACTGTCTCTATAGTATACACAGAGCAGTCTGTCTCTATAGTATACACAGAGGGACAGCAGACTGTCTCTATAGTAAACACAGAGCAGACTGTCTCTATAGTAAACACAGATATAGTAAACACAGAGCAGACTGTCTCTATAGTATACACAGATATAGTAAACACAGAGCAGACTGTGTCTATAGTATACACAGATATAGTAAACACAGAGCAGACTGTCTCTATAGTAAACACAGATATAGTAAACACAGAGCAGACTGTGTCTATAGTATACACAGAGCAGACTGTCTCTATAGTAAACACAGATATAGTAAACACAGAGCAGACTGTCTCTATAGTAAACACAGATATAGTAAACACAGAGCAGACTGTGTCTATAGTATACACAGAGCAGTCTGTCTCTATAGTATACACAGAGGGACAGCAGACTGTCTCTATAGTATAGACAGAGGGACAGCAGACTGTCTCTATAGTAAACACAGAGCAGACTGTCTCTATAGTATACACAGAGGGACAGCAGACTGTCTCTATAGTAAACACAGAGGGACAGCAGACTGTCTCTATAGTATAGACAGAGGGACAGCAGACTGTCTCTATAGTAAACACAGAGCAGACTGTCTCTATAGTATACACAGAGGGACAGCAGACTGTCTCTATAGTAAACACAGAGGGACAGCAGACTGTCTCTACAGTAAACACAGAGGGACAGCAGACTGTCTCTACACTATATGTAGCTTGAGTCTCTGTACTCTCTGCCTGCCTTCATCATACTGTGATCTCCTTCCCTCTTCGGTTGCTAAGACACCGTGAAATTGAACTCCTCAACAGGAAGTTTTAGCAGAGATTTGTTTCTACATCTTCTACTGTAAACCTACCGAGATTTAGCTACGTCACTGAACGACTGAATGGTACGTGTGTCTGTCGGGAAGATCCTCTCCTCCTCCTCCATTTCGTCTTTTCGGGGAGCCGCGGTAACACGATTAAACAAACACATGATCACCGCATGTCTTAAAATATCAGCAGATGGGCGCGTTTACATGGTTGAAACGAACGCTGAGATGTATCTTTTCAAAAAACAGCGTGTTTATCATCCACGATTCCATTTGGCAGGATTCCATTATGTTTTACTAAGGAACAGACACCACATTTCCTGAAATAATTCTTGTTTTGCTTCATTTACTAGATGATGTGAAATTGGTTGCTGCCATTTATATTGGTAGCTGCCACCCTGATGAAGAACAGCTTGGCTGTGGAAACGTTGGTATTACATTTTTGCATCTGAGCTCCAAGAGTGTGCGGCTCTCTTTTCTTTTCAAGCTGCCATTTATGTGCCAATATTTATGCAAAATGTGCGCGCTTTATTAATTTGTTGGCATTTTGTGGCAGGTGTAAATAACGAACGATCTGATGTGTTTGTAGAGAAAGTAAACAAAAGTATGTTGTTGTTGTTGTTGTTGTTGTTGTGTGTCCCCTCGTCCCCCAGGAGCTGTTTCAGATGTAAATATACCAGCGGTTTGAGACGTGACTGGTGAGTGTTTGGAAATGTGGAAACACAGTTGGGCCTGCAGATTAGTAGGCCATGTGTCCTAAGTGGCACCCTATTCCCTACGTAGTGCACTACTTTTGATGAGATTTCTATGCACCGAATAGGGAATAGGGTGTTATTTGAGCTTCGCACCAGTTTCCCAAATTAAACACCTGCAGGATTGAAGTGAGGAGAAATTCAACAATCGAGCCAAGGATTTACTCAGCGTTCATATTTATATATTATAAATATAGATATATTTAATTATAGATATATTTAATTATAGATATATTTAATTATAGATATATTATAAATATAGATATATTTAATTATAGATATATTATAAATATAGATATATTTAATTATAGATATATTTAATTATTTATATATTATAAATATAGATATATTTAATTATAGATATATTTATCCATCAGGTTTTTCAGAATACCTGAATAACATGACAACGACTGTCTTCATCGCTGCCTCGGTGATGGTGAGCACTTGGTTATATATGGTTATATATTGCCACCAGAAAAACACGTGTGTGTGTGTGTGTGTGTGTGTGTGTGTGTGTGTGTGTGTGTGTGTGTGTGTGTGTGTGTGTGTGTGTGTGTGTGTGTGTGTGTGTGTGTGTGTGTGTGTGTGTGTGTGTGTGTGTGTGTGTGTGTGTGTGTGTGTGTGTGTATTCATTCATGACTTAGTAAGGATGGATGGTTACATTAGCAAGGCCTCTGTTTGGTCTAATTGACATTCAGTCTCACCATTAGCGTAGAGCAGGACAATATCACAACTCCCGTGTGGTTAAGTTTACATTGGATCCCTCTCCTGTGCTTTCCGCTCTCCTCTCCTCTCCTCTCCTCTCCTCTCCTCTCCTCTCCTCTCCTCTCCTCTCCTCTCCTCTCCTCTCCTCTCCTCTCCTCTCTCCTCTCCCTCCTCCTCTCCTCTCCTCTCCTCTCCTCTCCTCTCCTTCCTTCTCTCTTCCTTAATTGTCTCCTTTCCTTCTCCTCCTAAGCCCTCGTCTCCTCCCTACTCCCCCGCCACCGAAAAGTTATCCTCCCTCAATAGAAGCATGAGAAGACAAAAGTTCAGACAAGAAAGGACACACCAATTCTTCTATATTTCATTACCGGGAGATATATCCCATTCACACATCAATTGAAAGAGTCACCTTCAATATTTCAGAAAGGCGGGTGGCGCTGAATTATATCGTGAAGACAATTGCAAAAATTCTCAGTGAAAACTAAAAGGATGTCAAATGAAGCAGTAGCCGCTGTGATAAACTTCCTGGGTCTCTGGTGGTTTCGTTTTTGGCGATAAATAATTAGATGAGAACACTTATCTTAATATCAACCTGATTTAAAGGGGCAATATGGGATTGGTACGTCCCATCTGTAGATGGATGTGGCCAGGGGTGATCGCTTTGTTGTTGTATGAATCCCAGATTTCTCCTTTAATGTGAAGGAGGGAACGCCGCCTAGCAGGGATGGAGAGATAGTGTCTGTTGAAGGAGAGAACGCTGCCCAGCAGGGATGGAGAGATAGTGTCTGTTGAAGGAGGGAACGCCGTCCAGCAGGGATGGAGAGATAGTGTCTGTTGAAGGAGAGAACGCTGCCCAGCAGGGATGGAGAGATAGTGTCTGTTGAAGGAGAGAACGCTGCCCAGCAGGGATGGAGAGATAGTGTCTGTTGAAGGAGAGAACGCTGCCCAGCAGGGATGGAGAGATAGTGTCTGTTGAAGGAGAGAACGCTGCCCAGCAGGGATGGAGAGATAGTGTCTGTTGAAGGAGAGAACGCTGCCCAGCAGGGATGGAGAGATAGTGTCTGTTGGAGGAGAGAACGCTGCCCTGCAGAGATGGAGAGATAGTGTCTGTTGAAGGAGAGAACGCTGCCCAGCAGGGATGGAGAGGTAGTGTCTGTTGAAGGAGAGAACGCTGCCCAGCAGGGATGGAGAGATAGTGTCTGTTGAAGGAGAGAACGCTGCCCAGCAGGGATGGAGAGATAGTGTCTGTTGAAGGAGAGAACGCTGCCCAGCAGGGATGGAGAGATAGTGTCTGTTGAAGGAGAGAACGCCGCCCTGCAGAGATGGAGAGATAGTGTCTGTTGAAGGAAGGAACGCCGCCCAGCAGAGATGGAGAGATAGTGTCTGTTGAAGGAGAGAACGCCGCCCAGCAGAGATGGAGAGATAGTGTCTGTTGAAGGAGAGAACGCTGCCCAGCAGAGATGGAGAGATAGTGTCTGTTGAAGGAGAGAACGCTGCCCAGCAGAGATGGAGAGATAGTGTCTGTTGAAGGAGAGAACGCTGCCCAGCAGAGATGGAGAGATAGTGTCTGTTGAAAGAGAGAACGCTGCCCAGCAGAGATGGAGAGATAGTGTCTGTTGAAGGAGAGAACGCTGCCCAGCAGGGATGGAGAGATAGTGTCTGTTGAAGGAGGGAACACCGCCCAGCAAGGATGGAGAGATAGTGTCTGTTGAAGGAGAGAACGCCGCCCAGCAGGGATGGAGAGATAGTGTCTGTTGAAGGAGAGAACGCTGCCCAGCAGAGATGGAGAGATAGTGTCTGTTGAAGGAGAGAACGCTGCCCAGCAGGGATGGAGAGTAGTGTCTGTTGAAGGAGAGAACGCCGCCCAGCAGGGATGGAGAGATAGTGTCTGTTGAAGGAGGGAACGCCGCCCAGCAGAGATGGAGAGATAGCGTCTGTTGAAGGAGGGAACGCCGCCCAGCAGGGATGGAGAGATAGCGTCTGTTGAAGGAAGGAACACCGCCCAGCAGGGATGGAGAGATAGTGTCTGTTGAAGGAAGGAACGCCGCTCAGCAGGGATGCAGAGATAGCGTCTGTTGAAGGAAGGAACACCGCCCAGCAGGGATGGAGAGATAGCGTCTGTTGAAGGAAGGAACACCGCCCAGCAGGGATGGAGAGATAGCGTCTGTTGAAGGAAGGAACGCCGCCCAGCAGGGATGGAGAGATAGCGTCTGTTGAAGGAAGGAACACCGCCCAGCAGGGATGGAGAGATAGCGTCTGTTGAAGGAAGGAACGCCGCCCAGCAGGGATGGAGAGATAGCGTCTGTTGAAGGAGGGAACACCGCCCAGCAGGGATGGAGAGATAGCGTCTGTTGAAGGAGGGAACGCCGCCCAGCAAGGATGGAGAGATAGCGTCTGTTGAAGGAGGGAACGCCGCCTAGCAGGGATGGAGAGATAGTGTCTGTTGAAGGAGGGAACACCGCCTAGCAAGGATGGAGAGATAGTGTCTGTTGTTAGAGAGAACGCCGCCCAGCAGGGATGGAGAGATAGTGTCTGTTGAAATAGAGAACGCTGCCTAGCAGAGATGGAGAGATAGTGCCTGTTGAAGGAGGGAACGCCGCCTAGCAGGGATGGAGAGATAGTGTCTGTTGAAGGAGGAAACGCCGCCTAGCAGGGATGGAGAGATAGTGTCTGTTGTTAGAGAGAACGCCGTCCAGCAGGGATGGAGAGATAGTGTCTGTTGAAATAGAGAACGCTGCCTAGCAGAGATGGAGAGATAGTGTCTGTTGAAGGAGAGAACGCCGTCCAGCAGGGATGGAGAGATAGCGTCTGTTGAAGGAGGGAACGCCGCCCAGCAGGGATGGAGAGATAGCGTCTGTTGAAGGAGGGAACACCGCCCAGCAAGGATGGAGAGATAGTGTCTGTTGAAGGAAGGAACACCGCCCAGCAGGGATGGGGATATAGCGTCTGTTGAAGGAAGGAACACCGCCCAGCAGGGATGGAGAGATAGCGTCTGTTGAAGGAAGGAACACCGCCCAGCAGGGATGGAGAGATAGCGTCTGTTGAAGGAAGGAACACCGCCCAGCAGGGATGGAGAGATAGTGTCTGTTGAAGGAGGGAACACCGCCCAGCAGGGATGGAGAGATAGCGTCTGTTGAAGGAAGGAACGCCGCCCAGCAGGGATGGAGAGATAGCGTCTGTTGAAGGAAGGAACACCGCCCAGCAGGGATGGAGAGATAGCGTCTGTTGAAGGAAGGAACGCCGCCCAGCAGGGATGGAGAGATAGCGTCTGTTGAAGGAGGGAACACCGCCCAGCAGGGATGGAGAGATAGCGTCTGTTGAAGGAGGGAACGCCGCCCAGCAAGGATGGAGAGATAGCGTCTGTTGAAGGAGGGAACGCCGCCTAGCAGGGATGGAGAGATAGTGTCTGTTGAAGGAGGGAACACCGCCTAGCAAGGATGGAGAGATAGTGTCTGTTGTTAGAGAGAACGCCGCCCAGCAGGGATGGAGAGATAGTGTCTGTTGAAATAGAGAACGCTGCCTAGCAGAGATGGAGAGATAGTGCCTGTTGAAGGAGGGAACGCCGCCTAGCAGGGATGGAGAAATAGTGTCTGTTGAAGGAGGAAACGCCGCCTAGCAGGGATGGAGAGATAGTGTCTGTTGTTAGAGAGAACGCCGCCCAGCAGGGATGGAGAGATATTGTCTGTTGAAATAGAGAACGCTGCCTAGCAGAGATGGAGAGATAGCGTCTGTTGAAGGAGGGAACGCCGCCCAGCAGGGATGGAGAGATAGCGTCTGTTGAAGGAGGGAACACCGCCCAGCAAGGATGGAGAGATAGTGTCTGTTGAAGGAAGGAACACCGCCCAGCAGGGATGGAGATATAGCATCTGTTGAAGGAAGGAACACCGCCCAGCAGGGATGGAGAGATAGCGTCTGTTGAGAGGGGAACGCCGCCCAGCAGGGATGGAGAGATAGCGTCTGTTGAAGGAGGGAACGCCGCCCAGCAGGGATGGAGAGATAGCGTCTGTTGAAGGAAGGAACTCCTATGAGAGCAAAATAGTGCATCAAACGTCTGTTTTATGCAACAGAATAAGGGGTTGTTAGAATCTGTGTGTGTTCTGATGAGGATGGGCCTCTGGGACATTTCCCACGTCTTTGGGTGATACCGCATTGCAGAGCACGAGTTAATGTTTCTACTCTATGTAGTATCAGGGAGAGATGGCTCCACTGTGGAGTTGGGGGGGGGGGGGGTGCGGGGGGCAGACCACTGGTGTCTACACAATGAAAACGATTTTTACACCAGATACTGTCGTCTGTTGAAGGAGGGAACTCTACAGACATGGTGTGGTGATGTAATGGGTCCTACAGACACTATTGAGACATGGTGTGATGATGTCATGGGTCCTACAGACACTATAGAGACATGGTGTGATGATGTCATGGGATCCTATAGACACTATAGAGACATGGTGTGATGATGTAATGGGTCCTATAGACACTATAGAGACATGGTGTGATGATGTCATGGGTCCTACAGACACTATAGAGACATGGTGTGAGGTTTACCATCAATGATAGATCTATAGTATCTCTGCGTCCCGAATGACTCCGGACTCTGGACTAAACTAGTGCCCTATATATGGAATAGGATGCCATAGGGCTCTGGACTAAACTAGTGCCCTATATAGGGAATAGGGTGCCATAGGGCTCTGGACTAAACTAGTGCCCTATATAGGGAATAGGGTGTCATTTGGGACACAGTTATAGTTAGCGTCAATGCTAATGCATAATGGGATGTCTATGGTGAGAAGATTAGCTTTGAAGCTACAGCTGCCTGTCTATTCAGACTACTGCCTGATTGACATACAGTTTCCCGCAGGCTGAACATTAACAATATGAACTGTATAGATCCAGAATGGCAACGCCTAATAGTTAGCGGTTAGCATCGATGCTAATGCATAATGTGACGCCCTGTGGTGAGAAGATTAGCTTTAAGGCTACAGTTGCCCGTCCATTCAGACTATTGCTATCCCACAGGCTAAACATGAATACTAACTGCACGAGTCCAGGAAGGCAACACCTCGAGGCTAATGCTAATAATTAATGGATGGTTTCAGGGGTATTGACAGTATCAGTCTTTTCATTGTTATTACATCACTATTTACCAGTCTCCAGACCACAGGGCTAACAGTCATGGGTAGTGTCCCAAAATGGCACCCTATTGCCTATATATAGTGCACTACTTTAGACCAGATTCCTATGGCATCCTATTCCCTATATAGAGTGCAGTTACTTTAGACCAGAGCCCTATGGCATCCTATTCCCTATATATAGTGCACTACTTTAGACCAGAGCCCTATGGCATCCTATTCCCTATATAGAGTGCACTACTTTAGACCAGAGCCCTATGGCATCCTATTCCCTATATAGAGTGCACTACTTTAGACCAGAGCCCTATGGCATCCTATTCCCTATATAGAGTGCACTACTTTAGACCAGAACCCTATGGCATCCTATTCCCTATATAGAGTGCACTACTTTAGACCAGAACCCTATAGAACCCTATTCCCTATATATAGTGCACTACTTTGGACTAGAGCCCTATAGAACCCTATTCCCTATATATAGTGCACTACTTTAGACCAGAGCCCTATAGAACCCTATTCCCTATATATAGTGCACTACTTTAGACCAGAGCCATATGGCATCCTATTCCCTATATAGAGTGCACTACTTTAGACCAGAGCCCTATGGCATCCTATTCCCAATATATAGTGCACTACTTTAGACCAGATTCCTATGGCATCCTATTCCCTATATAGAGTGCAGTTACTTTAGACCAGAGCCCTATGGCATCCTATTCCCTATATATAGTGCACTACTTTAGACCAGAGCCCTATGGCATCCTATTCCCTATATAGAGTGCACTACTTTAGACCAGAGCCATATGGCATCCTATTCCCTATATAGAGTGCACTACTTTAGACCAGAGCCCTATAGAACCCTATTCCCTATATATAGTGCACTACTTTAGACCAGATTCCTATGGCATCCTATTCCCTATATATAGTGCACTACTTTAGACCAGATTCCTATGGCATCCTATTCCCTATATAGAGTGCAGTTACTTTAGACCAGAGCCCTATGGCATCCTATTCCCTATATATAGTGCACTACTTTAGACCAGAGCCCTATGGCATCCTATTCCCTATATAGAGTGCACTACTTTAGACCAGAGCCATATGGCATCCTATTCCCTATATAGAGTGCACTACTTTAGACCAGAGCCCTATGGAACCCTATTCCCTATATATAGTGCACTACTTTAGACCAGAGCCCTATAGAACCCTATTCCCTATATAGTGCACTACTTTAGACCAGAGCCCTATAGAACCCTATTCCCTTGGTATTTACATTTGGAGTTATATATTGTAGGAAATAGACGGGCTAATGCTATATAGTGACGTACGGATGGGATGGATTCATGGCTATTGACAAAATCCTTAGAGTCTTTATATCATGTTTCGTCATTTCTCTTCAGCCAGTAATGAGTCCCAAATAGCACCCTATTCCCTATATAGTGCACTACTTTTAACCAGGGCCCTGTGTCAAAAGTAGTGCACTACTATACAGGGAGTAGGGTGGCATTTACCATGGTGTAGACTTGGCAGAGAGGTTCTTGGGAAGTCGGAGCCTGGATCGAAATAAACCTCTGTATAATTCACATCCACAATATCATGACAAGGTCAATTATCTCCCATTGTCAATACCTACCATCTATATTACATCGCCTCATTTTAATTTCATAACCAAATACTTATATTCTCTCGCTTCTTTAGTTTTATGAAACCATGATAATAATATGGTTCTGGGGCTAGAGAGAGAGAGGGAGAGAGAGAGAGAGAGAGAGAGAGAGAGAGAGAGAGAGAGAGAGAGAGAGAGAGAGAGAGAGAGAGAGAGAGAGAGAGAGAGAGAGAGAGAGAGAGAGAGAGGGGGAGAGAGAGAGAGACAGAGAGAGACACAGAGAGGGAGAGAGAGACAGAGAGAGAGAGAGAGAGGGAGAGGGGGGAGAGAGAGAGAGAGAGAGACAGAGAGAGAGACAGAGAGGGAGAGAGAGAGAGAGAGAGAGAGAGAGAATTTTACCTCCATTATACTGACTGATGCAATGTCTTCCTCCTTGTCTGGAAGTCATTTAACCCCTCTGTCTCTCTATACCAGAGTCAAGATACTTTGACAAAGAACATTCTCTCTTTCTCTCAAAGACACACACACACACACACACACACACACACACACACACACACACACACACACACACACACACACACACACACACACACACACACACACACACACACACACACACACACACACACACACACACACACACACACACACACACACACACACACACACACACACACACACTGTTGAAATGAAACTTCCGGGACTGGCCAGAGAAGTCAATGTTGTGTAGAAGTCGTTGAAGGATGTTATGGAGAAAGAGCTCTTCAAGCCTTTATCTGCTATTGTGTTGCTCTAATAACAGTTTCTATACAGTCTCTGTGTCACTGTAGGAAGGACAAAGCAATCACCAGCATGTTATTTGAGTGTACTTGACTTCTAGGAGGTTCTGAGTACAGTTGTGATGTGAAGTGAGTGCACTTGTCTTCTAGGAGGTTCTGAGTATAGTTGTGATGTGAAGTGAGTGCACTTGTCTTCTAGGAGGTTCTGAGTATAGTTGTGATGTGAAGTGAGTGCACTTGTCTTCCAGGAGGTTCTGAGTACAGTTGTGATGACATTCCTGGCATACTGAGTTTTTATATGTTGATGATGTGTTGATGCGTTGATGATGTGTTGATGATGTGATGATGTGTTGATGTGTTGATGTGTTGATGCGTTGATGTGTTGATGATGTGTTGATGTGTTGATGTGTTGATGATGTGTTGATATGTTGATGATGTGTTGATGTGTTGATGATGTGTTGATGTGTTGATGATGTGTTGATGATGTGATGATGTGTTGATGTGTTGATGATGTGATGATGTGTTGATGTGTTGATGATGTGTTGATGTGTTGATGTGTTGATGATGTGTTGATGATGTGATGATGTGTTGATGATGTGTTGATGATGTGATGATGTGTTGATGATGTGTTGATGATGTGTTGATGTGTTGATGATGTGTTGATGATGTGTTGATGATGTGATGATGTGTTGATGATGTGTTGATGTGTTGATGATGTGTTGATGTGATGATGTGTTGATGATGTGTTGATGTGTTGATGTGTTGATGATGTGTTGATGATGTGTTGATGATGTGATGATGTGTTGATGATGTGTTGATGATGTGATGATGTGTTGACGATGTGTTGATGATGTGATGATGTGTTGATGATGTGATGATGTGTTGATGATGTGTTGATGTGTTGATGTGTTGATGATGTGTTGATGTGTGATGATGTGATGATGTGTTGATGATGTGTTGATGATGTGTTGATGTGTTGTTGATGTGTTGATGTGTTGATGATGTGTTGATGATGTGTTGATGATGTGTTGATGTGTTGATGATGTGTTGTATGCCTCTTTAAGGAATACCTAGGATAGGATAAGTAATCCCTCTCACCCCCCCCCCTTTAATATTTAGATGCACTATTGTAAAGTGACTGTTCCACTGGATGTCATAAGGTGAATGCACCAATTTGTAAGTCGCTCTGGATAAGAGCGTATGCTAAATGACTTAAATGTAATGTAATGTTAAATGTGTTGATGATGTGTTGATGATGTGTTGATGATGTGTTGATGTGTTGATGTGATGATGATGTGTTGATGATGTGTTGATGTGTTGATGATGTGTTGATGTGTTGATGTGTTGATGATGTGTTGATGATGTGTTGATGATGTGTTGATGATGTGTTGATGTGTTGATGATGTGTTGATGTGTTGATGTGTTGATGATGTGTTGATGTGTTGATGTGTTGATGATGTGATGATGTGTTGATGTGTTGATGATGTGATGATGTGTTGATGATGTGTTGATGATGTGTTGATGATGTGTTGATGTGTTGATGATGTGTTGATGTGTTGATGTGTTGATGATGTGTTGATGATGTGTTGATGATGTGTTGATGATGTGTTGATGTGTTGATGTGTTGATGATGTGTTGATGATGTGTTGATGTGTTGATGATGTGTTGATGTGTTGATGTGTTGATGATGTGTTGATGTGTTGATGTGTTGATGATGTGTTGATGATGTGTTGATGTGTTGATGATGTGTTGATGTGTTGATGTGTTGATGATGTGTTGATGATGTGTTGATGATGTGTTGATGATGTGTTGATGATGTGTTGATGTGTTGATGATGTGTTGATGTGTTGATGTGTTGATGATGTGTTGATGTGTTGATGTGTTGATGATGTGATGATGTGTTGATGTGTTGATGATGTGTTGATGTGATGATGTGTTGATGATGTGTTGATGATGTGTTGATGTGTTGATGATGTGTTGATGTGTTGATGTGTTGATGATGTGTTGATGATGTGTTGATGATGTGTTGATGATGTGTTGATGTGTTGATGTGTTGATGATGTGTTGATGATGTGTTGATGTGTTGATGATGTGTTGATGTGTTGATGTGTTGATGATGTGTTGATGTGTTGATGTGTTGATGATGTGATGATGTGTTGATGTGTTGATGTGTTGATGATGTGTTGATGTGATGATGTGTTGATGATGTGTTGATGTGTTGATGATGTGTTGATGTGATGATGTGTTGATGATGTGTTGATGTGTTGATGTGTTGATGATGTGTTGATGTGATGATGTGTTGATGATGTGTTGATGTGATGATGTGT
>NW_025746438.1:87500-92500 GCF_021184085.1 Oncorhynchus gorbuscha
ACACACACACACACACACACACACACACACACACACAAGCATGTACACTTGCATGCACACACACACACACACACAAAATAAAACAAGCACACACACACACACACAAAATAAAACAAGTACACACACACACGCACGCACGCACACACACACACACACACACACACACACACACACACGCACGCACGCACACACACACACACACACACACACACACACACACACACACACACACACACACACACACACACACACACACACACACACACACACACACACACACACACACACACACACACACACACACACGACACCAAGCTCCATTTAGACTTGCCCATGGGGTTTAAAGAGTTGACAGGCCTTTTCTATACACACACACTACACACACACTACACACAAACACACACACACACACAACACCAAGCTCCATTTAGACTTGCCCATGGGGTTTAAAGAGTTGACATGCCTCTTCTGGTGGCAGTCAGACTGCTGCTGAATTATACACACACACTACACACACTACACACAAACACACACACACACAGACAGGCATACACACACACAAAGACTGCTGGTGAGTCATACACACACACACACACACACACACACACACACACACACACACACACACACACACACACACACACACACACACACACACACACACACACACACACACACACACACACACACACACACACACACACACACACACACACACACACACAAGCTATGTAAAGGCATAATACAATATGACAGGGAACACAACAGTTCATCTGAGTACAGATGACATCCCCAAGGAGGAAGACAACAGTTCATCTGAGTACAGATGTCATCACCAAGGAGGAAGACAACAGTTCTACTGAGTACAGATATCATCACCAAGGAGGAAGACAACAGTTCTACTGAGTACAGATGACATCCCCAAGGAGGGAGACAACAGTTCTACTGAGTACAGATGTCATCACCAAGGAGGAAGAAAACAGGTCTACTGAGTACAGATGACATCCCCAAGGAGGAAGACAACAGTTATACTGAGTACAGATGTCATCACCAAGGAGGAAGACAACAGGTCTACTGAATACAGATGTCATCACCAAGGAGGGAGACAACAGTTATACTGAGTACAGATGACATCCCCAAGGAGGAAGACAACAGTTATACTGAGTACAGATGTCATCACCAAGGAGGAAGACAACAGGTCTACTGAGTACAGATGACATCACCAAGGAGGAAGACAACAGTTATACTGAGTACAGATGACATCACCAAGGAGGGAGACAACAGTTATACTGAGTACAGATGACATCACCAAGGAGGAAGACAACAGGTCTGTCTGAGTACAGATGACATCACCAAGGAGGAAGACAACAGTTATACTGAGTACAGATGTCATCACCAAGGAGGAAGACAACAGGTCTACTGAGTACAGATGACATCACCAAGGAGGAAGACAACAGGTCTACTACTGAATACAGATGTCATCACCAAGGAGGAAGACAACAGGTCTGTCTGAATACAGATGTCATCACCAAGGAGGAAGACAACAGGTCTACTACTGAATACAGATGTCATCACCAAGGAGGGAGACAACAGGTCTGTCTGAATACAGATGTCATCACCAAGGAGGGAGACAACAGGTCTGTCTGAATACAGATGTCATCACCAAGGAGGAAGACAACAGTTCTGTCTGAATACAGATGTCATCACCAAGGAGGGAGACAACAGTTCTGTCTGAATACAGATGTCATCACCAAGGAGGGAGACAACAGGTCTGTCTGAATACAGATGTCATCACCAAGGAGGGAGACAACAGTTCTACTGAGTACAGATGACATCACCAAGGAGGAAGACAACAGTTCTGTCTGAATACAGATGTCATCACCAAGGAGGGAGACAACAGTTCTGTCTGAGTACAGATGTCATCCCCAAGGAGGAAGACAACAGTTCTACTGAATACAGATGACATCACCAAGGAGGAAGACAACAGTTCTACTGAATACAGATGACATCACCAAGGAGGAAGACAACAGTTCTACTGAGTACAGATGTCATCACCAAGGAGGAAGACAACAGTTATACTGAGTACAGATGACATCACCAAGGAGGAAGACAACAGTTATACTGAGTACAGATGACATCACCAAGGAGGAAGACAACAGTTATACTGAGTAGAGATGTCATCACCAAGGAGGAAGACAACAGTTATACTGAGTACAGATGACATCACCAAGGAGGAAGACAACAGTTCTACTGAGTAGAGATGTCATCACCAAGGAGGAAGACAACAGTTATACTGAGTACAGATGACATCACCAAGGAGCAAGACAACAGGTCTACTGAATACAGATGTCATCACCAAGGAGGGAGACAACAGTTATACTGAGTACAGATGACATCACCAAGGAGGAAGACAACAGTTATACTGAGTACAGATGACATCACCAAGGAGGAAGACAACAGGTCTACTACTGAATACAGATGTCATCACCAAGGAGGGAGACAACAGTTCTACTGAGTACAGATGTCATCACCAAGGAGGAAGACAACAGTTCTACTGAGTACAGATGACATCACCAAGGAGGGAGACAACAGGTCTACTACTGAATACAGATGTCATCACCAAGGAGGAAGACAACAGGTCTGTCTGAATACAGATGTCATCACCAAGGAGGAAGACAACAGGTCTGTCTAAATACAGATGTCATCACCAAGGAGGAAGACAACAGGTCTGTCTGAATACAGATGTCATCACCAAGGAGGAAGACAACAGTTCTGTCTGAGTACAGATGTCATCCCCAAGGAGGAAGACAACAGTTCTACTGAGTACAGATGTCATCACCAAGGAGGAAGACAACAGTTCTACTGAGTACAGATGACATCCCCAAGGAGGAAGACAACAGTTCTACTGAGTACAGATGTCATCACCAAGGAGGAAGACAACAGTTCTACTGAGTACAGATGACATCCCCAAGGAGGAAGACAACAGTTCTACTGAGTACAGATGTCATCACCAAGGAGGAAGACAACAGTTCTACTGAGTACAGATGACATCCCCAAGGAGGGAGACAACAGGTCTGTCTGAATACAGATGTCATCACCAAGGAGGGAGACAACAGTTCTGACTGAATACAGATGTCATCACCAAGGAGGAAGACAACAGTTCTGTCTGAGTACAGATGTCATCACCAAGGAGGGAGACAACAGTTCTGTCTGAGTACAGATGTCATCACCAAGGAGGGAGACAACAGTTCTGTCTGAATACAGATGTCATCACCAAGTATGTTCATCGTTTGTTTGTTGAAGTGAATATATTTACTCAGAGGGTCTTCACCTAAACATTCGTCATTTATTACATTTAAATTAGTATTTTTACGTTTTACAGAAATGAACTGGACGCTTTTTACAGTGTATAATATTACTGTAAAGTCAGTGTGAGACACTATGGTGTAGAATATTACTGTAAAGTCAGTGTGAGACACTATGGTGTAGAATATTACTGTAAAGTCAGTGTGAGACACTATGGTGTAGAATATTACTGTAAAGTCAGTGTGAGACACTATGGTGTAGAATATTACTGTAAAGTCAGTGTGAGACACTATGGTGTAGAATATTACTGTAAAGTCAGTGTGAGACACTATGGTGTAGAATATTACTGTAAAGTCAGTGTGAGACACTATGGTGTAGAATATTACTGTAAAGTCAGTGTGAGACACTATGGTTTAGAATATTACTGTAAAGTCAGTGTGAGACACTATGGTGTAGAATATTACTGTAAAGTCAGTGTGAGACACTATGGTGTAGAATATTACTGTAAAGTCAGTGTGAGACACTATGGTGTAGAATATTACTGTAAAGTCAGTGTGAGACACTATGGTGTAGAATATTACTGTAAAGTCAGTGTGAGACACTATGGTGTAGAATATTACTGTAAAGTCAGTGTGAGACACTATGGTGTAGAATATTACTGTAAAGTCAGTGTGAGACACTATGGTGTAGAATATTACTGTAAAGTCAGTGAGACACTATGGTGTAGAATATTACTGTAAAGTCAGTGTGAGACACTATGGTGTAGAATATTACTGTAAAGTCAGTGTGAGACACTATGGTGTAGAATATTACTGTAAAGTCAGTGTGAGACACTATGGTGTAGAATATTACTGTAAAGTCAGTGTGAGACACTATGGTGTAGAATATTACTGTAAAGTCAGTGTGAGACACTATGGTGTAGAATAGAGAGAGAGAGAGAAATGACCCAAATGTATAACCATATTAGAGAGACATATTTCCCTCAGATTACACAGATCCACAAAGAATTCGCAAAACAAATCTAATGTTGATAAACTCCCATATCTACTGGGTGAAATTCCACAGTGTGACATCACAGCAGCAAGATTTGTGACCCGTTGCCACGAGAAAAGGTCAACCAGTGAAGAACAAACACCATTGTAAATACAACCCATATTTATGCTTGTTTATTTTATCTTGTGTCCTTTAACCATTTGTACATTGTTAAAACACTGTATATATATATTATATATATAATATATATATATAATATGACATTTGTAATTGTAACCCTTTATTGTTTTGAAACCCCTGTATGTGTGATGTTTACTGTTAATTTTTATTGTTTATTTCACTTTATATATTATCTACCTCACTTGCTTTGGCAATGTTAACATGTTTCCCATGCCAATAAAGCCCCTTGAATTGAAATTATATTGAATTGAGAGAGAGAGAGAGAGAGAGAGAGAGAGAGAGAGAGAGAGAGAGAGAGAGAGAGAGAGAGAGAGAGAGAGAGAGAGAGAGAGAGAGAGAGAGAGAGAGAGAGAGAGAGAAACAGAGAGACAGAGAGAGACAGAGAGAGAAACAGAGAGACAGAGAGAGACAGAGAGAGAGAGAGAGTTAGACAGAGAGAGAGAGAGAGAGAGAGAGAGAGAAACAGAGAGACAGAGAGAGACAGAGAGAGAAACAGAGAGACAGAGAGAGACAGAGAGAGA
>NW_025746438.1:97500-107500 GCF_021184085.1 Oncorhynchus gorbuscha
AGAGGAGAGACAGATCCCTACCAAGTAAAGGCTGAGAGGAGAGACAGATCCCTACCAAGTAAAGGCTGAAAGGAGAGACAGATCCCTACTGAGTAAAGGCTGAGAGGAGAGACAGATCCCTACTGAGTAAAGGCTGAGAGGAGAGACAGATCCCTACTGAGTAAAGGCTGAGAGGAGAGACAGATCCCTACCAAGTAAAGGCTGAGAGGAGAGACAGATCCCTACCCAGTAAAGGCTGAAAGGAGAGACAGATCCCTACTGAGTAAAGGCTGAGAGCAGAGACAGATCCCTACCCAGTAAAGGCTGAGAGGAGAGACAGATCCCTACTGAGTAAAGGCTGAGAGAGACAGATCCCTACCGAGTAAAGGCTGAGAGGAGAGACAGATCCCTACTGAGTAAAGGCTGAGAGGAGAGACAGATCCCTACCGAGTAAAGGCTGAGAGGAGAGACAGATCCCTACCCAGTAAAGGCTGAGAGGAGAGACAGATCCCTACCGAGTAAAGGCTGAGAGCAGAGACAGATCCCTACCCAGTAAAGGCTGAAAGGAGAGACAGATCCCTACTGAGTAAAGGCTGAGAGGAGAGACAGATCCCTACTGAGTAAAGGCTGAGAGGAGAGACAGATCCCTACTGAGTAAAGGCTGAGAGGAGAGACAGATCCCTACCCAGTAAAGGCTGAAAGGAGAGACAGATCCCTACCCAGTAAAGGCTGAGAGGAGAGACAGATCCCTACCCAGTAAAGGCTGAGAGGAGAGACAGATCCCTACCGAGTAAAGGCTGAGAGCAGAGACAGATCCCTACCCAGTAAAGGCTGAAAGGAGAGACAGATCCCTACCGAGTAAAGGCTGAGAGGAGAGACAGATCCCTACCCAGTAAAGGCTGAAAGGAGAGACAGATCCCTACCGAGTAAAGGCTGAGAGGAGAGACAGATCCCTACTGAGTAAAGGCTGAGAGGAGAGACAGATCCCTACCAAGTAAAGGCTGAGAGGAGAGACAGATCCCTACCGAGTAAAGGCTGAGAGGAGAGACAGATCCCTACCAAGTAAAGGCTGAGAGGAGAGACAGATCCCTACTGAGTAAAGGCTGAGAGGAGAGACAGATCCCTACCGAGTAAAGGCTGAGAGAAGAGTCAGATCCCTACCAAGTAAAGGCTGAGAGGAGAGACAGATCCCTACTGAGTAAAGGCTGAGAGGAGAGACAGATCCCTACCCAGTAAAGGCTGAAAGGAGAGACAGATCCCTACCGAGTAAAGGCTGAGAGGAGAGACAGATCCCTACCCAGTAAAGGCTGAAAGGAGAGACAGATCCCTACCGAGTAAAGGCTGAGAGGAGAGACAGATCCCTACTGAGTAAAGGCTGAGAGGAGAGACAGATCCCTACTGAGTAAAGGCTGAGAGGAGAGACAGATCCCTACCAAGTAAAGGCTGAGAGGAGAGACAGATCCCTACCAAGTAAAGGCTGAAAGGAGAGACAGATCCCTACCGAGTAAAGGCTGAGAGGAGAGACAGATCCCTACCCAGTAAAGGCTGAAAGGAGAGACAGATCCCTACCGAGTAAAGGCTGAGAGGAGAGACAGATCCCTACTGAGTAAAGGCTGAGAGGAGAGACAGATCCCTACCGAGTAAAGGCTGAGAGGAGAGACAGATCCCTACTGAGTAAAGGGTGAGAGGAGAGACAGATCCCTACCGAGTAAAGGCTGAGAGGAGAGACAGATCCCTACTGAGTAAAGGCTGAGAGGAGAGACAGATCCCTACTGAGTAAAGGCTGAGAGGAGAGACAGATCCCTACTGAGTAAAGGCTGAGAGGAGAGACAGATCCCTACCGAGTAAAGGCTGAGAGGAGAGACAGATCCCTACCGAGTAAAGATTGTCTGATTGTCTCCATTAGGCCAGAGATAGGAAAACAGAGACAGATCCCTACCAACTAAAGGCTGAGAGGAGGAGCATGTAGCCACTGCTGAGACAGAGATACACTTTCTCTTCTACTGGGAGAAGTATTTCATCGCCAAGAGATTCATTATTTGCAGAAATTGATATGTTTAAATTGTATCTTATTAAACCCAGAGGAAAAACAAAAAGTTATCTTGGGCGAAGAAGGAACTGCTCCCATTGCAGCCAAATATCTATTTGCCTGCCCTCGCCTGGGGGACACCGAATAATAACATCTGCATAGTAAAGAGTTACTTACTTATTGTGATTATTATTCCGAATAGAAGTGATACGGGACATCCGGCGCCGACAAAGATGGCCGCCTTGCTTCGCGTTCCTAGGAAACTATGCATTTTTTTTTTTTTTTTTTACGTGTTATTTCTTACATTAGTACCCCAGGTCATCTTAGGTTTCATTACATACAGTCGAGAAGAACTACTGAATATAAGATCAGCGTCAACTCACCATCAGTACGACCAAGAATATGACTAAAGCGAAGCGGATCCTGTGTTCTGCCTTTCACCCAGGACAACGGAATGGATCCCAGCCGGCGACCCCAAAAAACGACTTAGAAAAAAGGGGAAAACAAAGCGCTCTTCTGGTCAGACTCCGGAGACGGGCACATCGTGCACCACTCCCTAGCAATGTCCAGTCTCTTGACAACAAGGTTGATGAAATCCGAGCAAGGGTAGTATTCCAGAGGGACATCAGAGACTGTAACGTTCTTTGCTTCACGGAAACATGGTTCACTGCAGAGACGCTATCGGAGACGGTGCAGCCAGCTGGTTTCTCCACGCATCTCGCCGGCAGAAACAAACATCTTTCTGGTAAGAAGAGGTGCGGGGCGTATGCTTCATGGTTAACGTGACGTGGTGTGATCACAGAAACATACAGGAACTCAAGTCCTTCTGTTCACCTGATTTAGAATTCCTCACAATCAAATGTAGACCGCATTATCTTCCAAGGCAATTCTCTTCGATTATAATCACAGCCGTATATATTCCCCCAAGCAGACACATCGATGGCTCTGAACGAACTTTATTTGACTCTTTGCAAACTGGAATCCCTATATCCGGAGGCTGCATTCATTGTAGCTGGCGATTTTAACAAGGCAAATCTGAAAACAAGACTCCCTAAATTTGATCAGCATATCGATTGCGCAACCAGGGCTGGAAAAACCTTGGATCATTGCTATTCCAACTTCCGCGACGCATATAAGGCCCCAGCGCTGAGGTCTGTTCAACGCTGGTCCGACCAATCTGACTCCACACTCCAAGACTGCTTCCATCACGTGGACTGGGACATGTTTTCCATATTGCGTCAGATGACAATATTGACGAATACGCTGATTCGGTGTGCGAGTTCATTAGAACGTGCGTTGAAGATGTCGTTCCCATAGCAATGATTAAAACATTCCTAAACCAGAAACCGTGGCTTGATGGCAGCATTCGTGTGAAACTGAAAGTGCAAACCACTGCTTTTAATCAGGGCAAGGTGACTGGAAACATGACCGAATACAAACAGTGTAACTATTCCCTCCGCAAGGCAATTAAACAAGCTAAGCGTCAGTATAGAGACAAAGTAGAATCTCAATTCAACGGCTCAGACACAAGAGGTATGTGGCAGGGTCTACAGTCAATCACGGATTACAAAAAGAAAACCAGCACCGTCACGGACCAGGATGTCTTGCTCCCAGGCAGACTAAATAACTTTTTTGCCCGCTTTGAGGACAATACAGTGCCACTGACCGCAACTAAAACATGCGGACTCTCCTTCACTGCAGCCGACGTGAGGAAAACATTTAAACGTGTCAACCCTCGCAAGGCTGCAGGCCCAGACGGCATCCCCAGCCGCCCTCAGAGCATGCGCAGACCAGCTGGCTGTTGTGTTTACGGACATATTCAATCAATCCCTATCCCAGTCTGTTGTTCCCACATGCTTCAAGAGGGCCACCATTGTTCCTGTTCCGAAGAAAGCTAAGGTAACTGAGTAAATGATTTAGTGGAAGTAGGGGTGGTGGTATTATAGTGGTTTAATGTTGGTAGGAGTAGTAGTAGTGTTAATGATATAGTAGTAGTAGTTGTAGTAGTAGTATTGCTGACAGAACCGTAATGAGGATCAGAACCGTAACGAGGATCAAAACAGTAACGAGGATCAGAACAGTAACGAGGATCAGAACCGCAACGAGGATCAGAACCGTAACGAGGATCTGAACCGCAACAAGGATCAGAACAGTAACGAGGATCAGAACAGTAATTAGGATCAGAACAGTAACGAGGATCAGAACAGTAACGGGGATCAGAACAGTAACGAGGATCTGAACAGTAACGAGGATCAGAACCGTAATGAGGATCAGAACAGTAATTAGGATCAGAACAGTAACGAGGATCAGAACAGTAATTAGGATCAGAACAGTAACGAGGATCAGAACAGTAATTAGGATCAGAACCGTAACGAGGATCAGAACAGTAATTAGGATCAGAACAGTAACGAGGATCAGAACAGTAACCAGGATCAGAGGATCAGAACAGTAATGAGGATCAGAACAGTAACGAGGATCAGAATAGTAACGAGGATCAGAAGCGTAACGAGGATCAGAACAGTAACCAGGATCAGAGGATCAGAACAGTAACGAGGATCAGAACAGTAACCAGGATCAGAGGATCAGAACAGTAACGAGGATCAGAACAGTAACGAGGATCAGAACAGTAACGAGGATCAGAACAGTAACGAGGATCAGAACAGTAACGGGGATCAGAACAGTAACGAGGATCAGAACAGTAACGAGGATCAGAGGATCAGAACAGTAACGAGGATCAGAGGATCAGAACAGTAACGAGGATCAGAACAGTAACGGGGATCAGAGGATCAGAACAGTAACGAGGATCAGAACAGTAACGAGGAGCTCCACCCTCTCTCTTAGTAAGGTAGGTGAAGACTATGTGCGGCCCCCTTCTGAAATTCAAAGGTGCTAAAGCTGCTGGTTTTCTCACACATCCTGTTGTATCATGACAGAACAACTGGATCATCCCTGTGCCCTGGTCTAAAGTAGTGCACTACAATATAGGGAACGGGGTCTAAAGTAGTGCACTACAATATAGGGAACGGGTTCTAAAGTAGTGCACTACAATATAGGGAACAGGGTCTAAAGTAGTGCACTACAATATAGGGAACGGGGTCTAAAGTAGTGCACTACAATATAGGGAACGGGTTCTAAAGTAGTGCACTACAATATAGGGAACGGGGTCTAAAGTAGTGCACTACAATATAAGGAACGGGGTCTAAAGTAGTGCACTACAATATAGGGAACGGGGTCTAAAGTAGTGCACTACAATATAGGAACGGGGTCTAAAGTAGTGCACTACAATATAGGGAACGGGGTCTAAAGTAGTGCACTACAATATAGGGAACGGGGTCTAAAGTAGTGCACTACAATATAGGGAACGGGGTCTAAAGTAGTGCACTACAATATAGGGAACGGGGTCTAAAGTAGTGCACTACAATATAGGGAACGGGGTCTAAAGTAGTGGACTACAATATAGGAACGGGGTCTAAAGTAGTGCACTACAATATAGGGAATGGGGTCTAAAGTAGTGCACTACAATATAGGGAACAGGGTCTAAAGTAGTGCACTACAATACAGGGAATAGGGTCTAAAGTAGTGCACTACAATATAGGGAACAGGGTCTAAAGTAGTGCACAACAATATAGGGAACAGGGTCTAAAGTAGTGCACTACAATATAGGGAACAGGGTCTAAAGTAGTGCACTACAATATAGGGAACAGGGTCTAAAGTAGTGCACTACAATATAGGGAACAGGGTCTAAAGTAGTGCACTACAATATAGGGAATAGGGTCTAAAGTAGTGCACTACAATATAGGGAATAGGGTCTAAAGTAGTGCACTACAATATAGGAAATAGGGTCTAAAGTAGGTCACTACAATATAGGGAATAGGGTGCCATTTGGTACAGTTCACATTATTGAGACATACCCAGGCAGTGAAAGGTAATCCAATTAACACTCGTTCACACACACCGATTCATACACACACTCATTCACACACACACACACACACACACACACACACACACACACACACACACACACACACACACACACACACACACACACACACACACACACACACACACACACACACACACACACACACACACACACACACACACACACACACACACACACACACACGCTCATTCACACGCTCATTCATACACACACTCATTCACACACACACACTCATTCACACACACACTCATTCATACACACACTCATTCACAAACACACCCATTCATTCACACACTCATTCACATACACACACACTCATTCACACACACACACACACACACACACACACACACACACACACACACACACACACACACACACACACACACACACACACACACACACACACACACACACACACACACACACACACACACACACACACACTCATTCACACACTCATTCACACACAACCACACACACACATATTCAATAGACAAACTGTCTTGGCAGTGACATGTCTCTCAGCCCCAGTCTCAGTGACGTGTCTCTCAGCCCCAGTCTCAGTGACGTGTCTCTCAGCCCCAGTCTCAGTGACGTGTCTCTCAGCCCCAGTCTCAGTTACGTGTCTCTCAGCCCCAGTCTCAGTGACGTGTCTCTCAGCCCCAGTCTCAGTGACGTGTCTCTCAGCCCCAGTCTCAGTGACGTGTCTCTCAGCCCCAGTCTCAGTGACGTGTCTCTCAGCCCCAGTCTCAGTGACGTGTCTCTCAGTCTCAGCCCCAGTCTCAGTGACGTGTCTCTCAGCCCCAGTCTCAGTGATGTGTCTCTCAGCCCCAGTCTCAGTGACGTGTCTCTCAGCCCCAGTCTCAGTGACGTGTCTCTCAGCCCCAGTCTCAGTGACGTGTCTCTCAGCCACAGTCTCAGTGACGTTTCTCTCAGCCCCAGTCTCAGTGACGTGTCTCTCAGCCCCAGTCTCAGTGACGTGTCTCTCAGCTCCAGTCTCAGTGATGTGTCTCTCAGCCCCAGTCTCAGTGACGTGTCTCTCAGGCCCAGTCTCAGTGATGTGTCTCTCAGTCTCAGTGACGTGTCTCTCAGCCCCAGTCTCAGTGACGTGTCTCTCAGCCCCAGTCTCAGTGACGTGTCTCTCAGCCCCAGTCTCAGTGACGTGTCTCTCAGCCCCAGTTTCAGTGACGTGTCTCTCAGCCCCAGTCTCAGTGACGTGTCTCTCAGCCCCAGTCTCAGTGACGTGTCTCTCAGTCTCAGCCCCAGTCTCAGTGACGTGTCTCTCAGCCCCAGTCTCAGTGACGTGTCTCTCAGCCCCAGTCTCAGTGACGTGTCTCTCAGCCCCAGTCTCAGTGACGTGTCTCTCAGCCACAGTCTCAGTGACGTTTCTCTCAGCCCCAGTCTCAGTGACGTGTCTCTCAGCCCCAGTCTCAGTGACGTGTCTCTCAGCCCCAGTCTCAGTGATGTGTCTCTCAGCCCCAGTCTCAGTGACGTGTCTCTCAGGCCCAGTCTCAGTGATGTGTCTCTCAGTCTCAGTGACGTGTCTCTCAGCCCCAGTCTCAGTGACGTGTCTCTCAGCCCCAGTCTCAGTGACGTGTCTCTCAGCCCCAGTCTCAGTGACGTGTCTCTCAGCCCCAGTCTCAGTGAAGTGTCTCTCAGCCCCAGTCTCAGTGACGTGTCTCTCAGCCCCAGTCTCAGTGACGTGTCTCTCAGTCTCAGCCCCAGTCTCAGTGACGTGTCTCTCAGCCCCAGTCTCAGTGATGTGTCTCTCAGCCCCAGTCTCAGTGACGTGTCTCTCAGCCCCAGTCTCAGTGACGTGTCTCTCAGCCCCAGTCTCAGTGACGTGTTTCTCAGCCACAGTCTCAGTGACGTTTCTCTCAGCCCCAGTCTCAGTGACGTGTCTCTCAGCCCCAGTCTCAGTGACGTGTCTCTCAGCCCCAGTCTCAGTGATGTGTCTCTCAGCCCCAGTCTCAGTGACGTGTCTCTCAGGCCCAGTCTCAGTGATGTGTCTCTCAGTCTCAGTGACGTGTCTCTCAGCCCCAGTCTCAGTGACGTGTCTCTCAGCCCTAGACTCAGTGACGTGTCTCTCAGCCCCAGTCTCAGTGACGTGTCTCTCAGCCCTAGACTCAGTGATGTGTCTCTCAGTCTCAGTGACGTGTCTCTCAGCCCCAGTCTCAGTGACGTGTCTCTCAGCCACAGTCTCAGTGACGTTTCTCTCTCAGCCCCAGTCTCAGTGACGTGTCTCTCAGCCCCAGTCTCAGTGACGTGTCTCTCAGCCCCAGTCTCAGTGATGTGTCTCTCAGCCCCAGTCTCAGTGACGTGTCTCTCAGCCCCAGTCTCAGTGACGTGTCTCTCAGCCACAGTCTCAGTGACGTTTCTCTCAGCCCCAGTCTCAGTGACGTGTCTCTCAGCCCCAGTCTCAGTGACGTGTCTCTCAGCCCCAGTCTCAGTGATGTGTCTCTCAGCCCCAGTCTCAGTGACGTGTCTCTCAGGCCCAGTCTCAGTGATGTGTCTCTCAGTCTCAGTGACGTGTCTCTCAGCCCCAGTCTCAGTGACGTGTCTCTCAGCCCTAGACTCAGTGACGTGTCTCTCAGCCCCAGTCTCAGTGACGTGTCTCTCAGCCCTAGACTCAGTGATGTGTCTCTCAGTCTCAGTGACGTGTCTCTCAGCCCCAGTCTCAGTGACGTGTCTCTCAGCCACAGTCTCAGTGACGTTTCTCTCAGCCCCAGTCTCAGTGACGTGTCTCTCAGCCCCAGTCTCAGTGACGTGTCTCTCAGCCCCAGTCTCAGTGATGTGTCTCTCAGCCCCAGTCTCAGTGACGTGTCTCTCAGCCCCAGTCTCAGTGATGTGTCTCTCAGCCCCAGTCTCAGTGACGTGTCTCTCAGGCCCAGTCTCAGTGATGTGTCTCTCAGTCTCAGTGACGTGTCTCTCAGCCCCAGTCTCAGTGACGTGTCTCTCAGCCCCAGTCTCAGTGACGTGTCTCTCAGCCCCAGTCTCAGTGACGTGTCTCTCAGCCCCAGTCTCAGTGACGTGTCTCTCAGCCCCAGTCTCAGTGACGTGTCTCTCAGCCCCAGTCTCAGTGACGTGTCTCTCAGCCCCAGTCTCAGTGACGTGTCTCTCAGTCTCAGCCCCAGTCTCAGTGACGTGTCTCTCAGCCCCAGTCTCAGTGATGTGTCTCTCAGCCCCAGTCTCAGTGACGTGTCTCTCAGCCCCAGTCTCAGTGACGTGTCTCTCAGCCCCAGTCTCAGTGACGTGTCTCTCAGCCACAGTCTCAGTGACGTTTTTCTCAGCCCCAGTCTCAGTGACGTGTCTCTCAGCCCCAGTCTCAGTGACGTGTCTCTCAGCCCCAGTCTCAGTGATGTGTCTCTCAGCCCCAGTCTCAGTGACGTGTCTCTCAGGCCCAGTCTCAGTGATGTGTCTCTCAGTCTCAGTGACGTGTCTCTCAGCCCCAGTCTCAGTGACGTGTCTCTCAGCCCTAGACTCAGTGAAGTGTCTCTCAGCCCCAGTCTCAGTGACGTGTCTCTCAGCCCTAGACTCAGTGATGTGTCTCTCAGTCTCAGTGACGTGTCTCTCAGCCCTAGTCTCAGTGACGTGTCTCTCAGCCCCAGTCTCAGTGACGTGTCTCTCAGCCCTAGACTCAGTGATGTGTCTCTCAGTCTCAGTGACGTGTCTCTCAGCCCCAGTCTCAGTGACGTGTCTCTCAGCCACAGTCTCAGTGACGTTTCTCTCAGCCCCAGTCTCAGTGACGTGTCTCTCAGCCCCAGTCTCAGTGACGTGTCTCTCAGCCCCAGTCTCAGTGATGTGTCTCTCAGCCCCAGTCTCAGTGACGTGTCTCTCAGCCCCAGTCTCAGTGACGTGTCTCTCAGCCACAGTCTCAGTGACGTTTCTCTCAGCCCCAGTCTCAGTGACGTGTCTCTCAGCCCCAGTCTCAGTGACGTGTCTCTCAGCCCCAGTCTCAGTGATGTGTCTCTCAGCCCCAGTCTCTATGACGTGTCTCTCAGCCCCAGTCTCAGTGACGTGTCTCTCAGGCCCAGTCTCAGTGA